>NW_024081160.1:624390-804747 GCF_003009895.1 Hyaena hyaena
GTGTCTGTTGGCCATCTGGATGTCCTCTTTAGAGAAGTGTCTGTTCATATCTTCTGCCCATTTCTTCACTGGGTTGTTTGTTTTTCGGGTGTGAAGTTTGGTGAGTTCCTTATAGATTCTGGATGTTAACCCTTTATCTGATATGTCATTTGCAACTATCGTTTCCCATTCTGTTGGTTGCCTATTAGTTTTGTGGGTTGTTTCCTTTGCTGTGCAGAAGCTTTTAATCTTGATGAGGTCCCAATCATTTATTTTTGCTCTTGATTCCCTTGCTTTTGGGGATGTGTCAAAAAAGAAGTTGCTGCGGTGGACCATCTTCCATTTTAATAAAACACTTAATTTAAGGGACATTAGGGATTTTGGTAGAACTTTCCAGATGGTAAAGTCTTAAGTATGACAAGTTCTTCTGTAAATTTATTGAATTTCCTCAGAAATATTCTTTGAGTATGTCCAGAGTGGACAGCATGAAACATGGGGGATTTGGGACATACTGGTCACACTAATAAGGTGTCATAAAAGCAATGCAGAACAGCTTTTCCAATGTAATGTAACAAACATGATAATTATCTTTGTAAAGAAGACCAAGTATTGGCAATATTCCCTCTAATGCATCATTTGTGAGTTTCCTGTGTTAACTTGCTTAAGGCTGTCAAAATTTTGCAAAAAACAGTGCCCTGTTATGGAAGTATGGATGTAGGAGTGAGACATGCCTGGATTTCCCCCCTAAATCCCTTCCTCTCCATTGTTTCCAAGCATCTAATCCTTTTCTGTTCATTAGCCACACTGAACTTGGCAAGGTGGTGAGCTGTCACCCTTCAGGGTGACACAGATTCAAAGGGCATTGCCTCATTGTCTCACAAAGGATAACCTTTACAAGCCCAAGAAATTTTTTATGCAATCCAACAATAGGAATTAGTGTTACCTAGGGCCCATTTTAATTTTATTGCACTTTTAAACTTTGTTTTCTGAAAAGCTTCCATAAACTAGCCTAACTGCATTGGGAAGCTAAGAGTGATGGGTTTGAAGATACACAAGGCAGATGGCTATTTTCTACGCACTAGGCTCACCCCACATCTGGCTTTCCAGGGTTGGGGTGGGGGGGGCAGGGACAGCTGCTGACTGCCAGAACTGAGGGCCCCTCTTAACCCCATGCCCCAGCCCTACCCAGGGCCCTTCATTCCCTCCTGCTTCTTCCCTCTCCTTCTCTCTCTCTCTCTCTCTCTCTCTCTCTCTCTCTCTCTGTAATTGCAAATCCTCTTCGGATTTGTAATTAGAGGATGTGCTGAATTTCTGCTGAGACTCCCACAGCTCTCATGGAGAAGGGCTCCTTGAAGGAGCCCCAGCAGGAATCTCGGTTCCAGGAAGGGGCAGGAGTGGGGCAGGAAGGGGGGAAAGGCCAAACTTACCACTGTGTTCCGCCTCCCTGCTTCCCACCCTCTCCTGCCAGCCTCTCTGACACACGGCCATGACTCCAAGGCATCTCCACCTTTTCCTTAAAATATTTAAAAATGTATAAACCCGCACAGGGAACAGTTAAACACAAGATCCTTGTGTTTATCTGAGGCCGAGGCCTCTGATCTCATGGAGACTGACCAGAGATTCAAGGTCAACATACCATCCAGCCCCTTCTCTATGCGGCCACCCTTACCTGGGTCCCTCCCACCTGCACAGCCCTCCAGACTCTGTCCTGGCTTGTCTTGCCCCACCTCAGGGCCACCTGTTTTCTCAGCACGGTGGGCGCAGGTCCCTGGGGCCTCCCCCACTTTCCCAGCAGGAGCCAGCAGGAGGGTGCTCTGTGGCCCTGGGCAGGCTGGATGCAGGGAGGTCTCGGCCTCCTCTGGCCTTTGCTGCTTGCGTGTGGCTGGGGCGACAGGGCTCACAGCCTTGTCTTAGTTCAAAAGAAACAGATGAAAACGCGGGGGGAGGGGGAGAAAAACCACAACAGAATAACTGGGGAAAAAATGAAATTAATCATTTCAAAAGTATTATCCAGCTTCCATTGTTCTTTCAGAGAAGTCGACAAACCCGAACCCCTTTCTAGACATAAGATCAGGGGTTTTACCTACATTCCCACACTTTATCCCACATCCGGTGCCATGGATGCTCTCACTCTCCTTCTAAAGAAATCGCATCTCCCAGGTTCCGGACATTTGCCCCAGGGTCTACCCCCGATGTCGTGGCTGATTGGCAACCGGGCCTGCGGCTGGAAGACGGTGCCGCTGCCCGTGTTCAAGCTGGTTCTGGATGTGGTCCTGTCCCCGGGGAGAATGACCTCAGCGCCGTGAGCGTCTATGTGCCTCCATCGTGGCGGCCGCACATGTCCAGACTTTTGATTCTTCTGTTGGTGGCTGTCCTGCGGACTGTATCACAGCAACCAGGCAAGCGTGTTTACATTTACTTTTATTTTCTAAGAAATTTTCTTTCTCCACTGCCCTCGAACACCAGCATTTGGCGAAGGCTACTGTGCGTTAGCGCGCGCAAGGAAAATCCCACGGAAGGTTTCGTCCGGCTGTGAGTAAAACGTGCTCCTTTCCATTGCAGCTGACTTTATGTTTTCACATCTTCTCTCCTACTTCGGCCCGGTAACATCCTTCCGGTAAATGCCAGGACCCATGTGGTCTGAATCTGGGTATATTTTGCAAATCTTCCCAGTCGTGATTACTGGAAAACATTTGATGACATGAAACAGTGAAAAATCAAACTAAATGATCAAGTGAGAATTCGTATATCCTGACTATAAAATATGGTTTCATTGGCAGATTTTCCTCTCATTTTCTTGAGCAATTAGGTGGAGTAATGTGGACCTTAGTCCCCATGTTCTGAAGGGAAGTTCAGAAGTTGGATTTCAGGCTTTTTTTTTTTTTTTCTTTTACCCCGAGGGGCTTTCCATCTTGTTTTCTTTTGACAAAAGAAAAGGAGATAAGAAATGAACACTCAAACCACCTGTCTTTTGAAAAATCTTCTTTCTCTGATTATCTCAATGGCTGACAGTTCAAGATAATTAGCAACCTTAGCTCCTGACCACAGAAACTCTATCTTTTCTGTAATTCTTGAACAAGTGAACGCATCACACACTCTTTGTTTAAATAATTCATGCTAAAGGAGAATATTACCTTAGGTATACAGAAAGCCTTCCTTCCCAAGAGCTATGAGGATGATATGTGTTAAAACAAGTCTTTCTGTCATAATGTGAAGACAGGGAACAGCTTTGTTCAAACTGATTATTCTCTGTTCCAGAGAACAACATTCCACAGAAATGTTCCCCTTTCCCAAGATCACCTCTATAATAGAGAATCATAACTTATTTATGTGTTCTGGAACTCTTAAACAGTCCCCAAAATATGCCTCTGACCATCATGGACACATACAAAAGCACATTTCCCCTCTTCTGGCGCCATAGGATTTAAAAAAAAATTTTTTTAAGAGTACTGTACAATTTTACTATAACTGGGGGGCCTGGGTGGCTTAGTCGGTTAAGTGTCAACTTGCGGTTCAAGCCTGGCATCCAGATCTCCACTGACAGCAAGGAGCCTGCTTGGGATTCTCTCTCTCTCCCTCTTTCTGCCCCTTCCCCTGCTTATGCTCTCCCCTGCTATCTCTCTTTCAAAATAAGTAAATAAACTTTAAAAAAGCTAACTATACCACATCCCCAGTTGCCACAGTGTTTAGTGAAATTCTTTATATATTATTCGCACAATTCTCTCACATATAATAAAAGCATTATTAATGAATGTATTTTATGAAATAAATTTCATTAATTTCATTTCAATGTATTTTATGAAATAAATTTCATTAATTTCATTAATGAATGAAAATAAAATGATGTATTTGTGTAGCAATGTGTACGTGTCCAGGCCTTATGCTACATGCTTTCCTTGTATTCGCTCAATGAATCATCCAGATAGCCTTGTGTTATAGGTGCTCTTACTATCCCTATTTACAGATGAGAAATTGAGGCACAAAGAAGTCAACAGCTCCAAAGTCACCAGCCAGTAAGGGGCAAAGCTGCTGTGGGAACCCAGCCCAGCATCACCTCCCTACCGTCAGGGGTCTAAGTCTTCTGGAAGGGAGCTGCATGTATAGTTAGTTGTCTTCACCAGCTCTGGCTTCTCACTATCCAGGCCGGACCTCACACCTAGCAGTGCACAAGTGGGGACTCATGGAGTCAGTGGGCATGTGCTCAGGAGCCGCAGGCAATGGGGCGGGCTTCTAGAATGTGGTCAGGTCAATGATTCCAGTGCTGTTGAGACCCCTTTACCATTCCATTCTGATTCTTTCCCTCTCCAGCACACTTTTGCTTGTATCAGGAGGTGCTGATGTGGCTGTGGGCATTCCTGGAGGGGGGTCCTATGGGGCGATGAAGGTGTGGATGCATTTAGCTTAGGCTTGGAGAAATGTGTGCATGCGGCTGGCAGTCAGCTCCGTGTCCCCTCCGTCTGTCATGTCCTCCACGTGCCTGATGCAGAGATGAGGGGTGGGAGGGCCACCCTGCTACGCACAGACCTTGAAATCTGCCAGTAGTGGAGGAGAAAGATCTAGTCTGTGTAACTAACTAATCATATGCTATCTCAGCTCGGGCATACATGAACGCTGATAGAAGTGTTCCAAAATTTGAACGCTTTAGAAATTTTAGAAAGTTTTGAAAAATTTAGAAATCCTAAAATTTTGCCTGGGTTTCCACATAACACACGTTATTGATAAAGATAATCAACTTGGATTAACAAGTGTTAATTAACCAGATATTACAAGTGTTACCGTATGGCGGGTCCAAGCGCATGTGAGCAAGACATATGGGAAATTATTCTAGGCAGGTAATTAACACAAGTGTTCTGTTGTGTTTCTTGAGTTGATCAGATAAGTAGTTTCCATCAGGTGTTTTTAAGTTTAAAATTTGTTGTGGTTTCTATCTAAATCTAAATAAATATTTATTTTCATGTTTGATTTTGTGCTGGAAATTTTGTATTCCTTTCCTTTCAAAAGCCCCTTGTATTATATAACTTCAGGTGCTTTAAAAACGGGACCTGGGCTTATGTGTGTGCTTAAAAATGGCGTATTTTACAATGAATTAGGTTGAAGCGACTACAAGTCCATGAAAGATGTTTCTCCAAACTCATAATGGAGCCCTTCTCGCTGTCATGCTTACGTGAGCGAGTGTGTGTTCCCTTGTCTCTTCGGCAACCAGAAGCATGTTCTAGATTCAGAACAGAGACTTTCCAGCTGTCATGCATATTTGTGGGTATGTATACAAACACACGTGAGCCTTCTCTCCTCATCCTGTCCACTCAGCAGACATTTCCTGGGCACCTTCCAGAGCTGGTGTGCAGCAGGCCACCAGGTAGAGGCAAGAAAATGGTAGGTGGTATCCTCGTGGGGGCTTCTGGTAGAGATGGGCCATGAATCTCAGGATCACACAGAAAGCTATGGCAGCCATGAGGGTCCTGGGGAAGAGAGGAGCCCGTGCTGAGGGGACCTGCCCTTCCTCTTTGTTCCTGTGCATTCCCATACTGCCTTTCCCTCTTGCTCTGGAGGAAGTTTCTAATTCCTGGAGCCCAGATCGCCTGATCCTCCATCTCTCTGTTTATCAGGCACACACACTCTCTCTCTCTACTTTTTTTCCTGCCTCCTTCTACCTCTTCCTGTTTTCTTTCAGGCTGACCTTTAAAAGCACTTCACTTGCTTTTAAACATCAGGGTTGTTTAGGGTTCAAGTACTCAGACAGTTGTAGGAAAGTTTTGATCTAGCCATAAGCAACCTTCACTTTGCTGTGTGACCTTAGGAAGGTCACCAAATAATCTTGACTCACAAACGGGACAATCACATCTCCTTCCATGAACCATACTCTGAAGATTTCATTCCTTAAAAGATATAATTATGCACTTTGAAAGGTTTAAAAATCTCCCTATCTATGTATCTATCTATGTATCTATGTATCTGTCATCGATCATCTATCCATCCATCCATCCATCCATCCATCCCTCCCTCCATCCATCCATATACTTACCATCTATCTATAAATATTGTATTTAGTGCTATCAAGGATATGCAAATAATTTTTCATTTGTTTCTTCTCAAATAATTTAAACAAAGAATGGTAAACTATATGGTTTGGGAAAATGAATGTGTATCACAAAAGTTTAGAAAAAGTGTTTCAGAACCCATGAACTTAATGATCTCAAACTATTAAAATGTGAAATATTCCAAAGGTCTGAACTCACCTCAAAGAACAAACTATTTAGGAAATTACCATAGGCATTGAGTGACCCCATCACCCCTGAACTGAGTTTCCCATGGTGGTGTGATTTCAGCCATGTTGTATTATGTTTGATACCCAGAGTCCCTCTCTCTCCCTGGTTGTGAACTTTTTGAGGGCACAGAACTGAGTGTTGTTCCCTGTGTTTCATCACTGTTACTCCTGAACTAATAAAAGTCTGCATATTTGAATGGACTCAGTTGGCCACTCCTAACATACCTCAGACTAGGAACTTTCCAGCATCTTTGTCTAGTTGTTCAATTATCTTGCTCTGGCTGCCATAACCAAATAGCATAGACTTAGGTTGAGGGGGGCAGGGGAGCTTAAATGACAGACATTCATTTTCTCCGGATTTGGAGGCCAGAAGTCCAAGATCAAGGTGCCAGAAAATTTGGTCTCTGGTGAGGACTTTCTTCCTGTCTGCCTGGCCATCTTGTCCCCATCTCCTCTCATGACCTCTTCTCGGTGAATGTGTAGAGAGTGAGAGAGTTCTTTGGTATCTCTTCTCATAGGAACACTAATTCTATGGGGTCAGAGCCCCACGCTTATGAATTCATTAATTATTTCCTACCATGAACCATCTCCTAGCCTCACTTGAGGTTAGGGTTTCAATAAGTGGATTTGGGGTGGGGAAGAAAGAAGCATTCAGTCCGTAATAGCTAAGTTGGCAGAATCAGACACAAAGTTGGATTTTCATATCAAGCTGAGACTTGCATGTGTGTCTCCATCTCCACTGCTCCTGGCACTTTGCTGGTACAAGCTGTTTTTCAAATCCCCCCGGTTTTATTCAGGTCAAAAAACCACTTAGAGGCAGAGCCAGACATGGACCTTATCACCGATGGGGGTGGTCTCAGTCTGAGCATTTAACATTTTTCTCTATTATTCTTTTCTCGGTACAACCCTGGTCCTCTTCCCATCCCTAACCACAGACATACATTCCCAGGGGCCGCCATATGCCAATTTCAATGAGGGTGAAGACTACAGCTTCTCTCCAAGGTTGAACTGATGGAAAACACCCCCTCCTGGCACACAACTTAGAAGATGCCTTCCAAGAGCATTAATACATGCATGGTTATTTTGCAATCACCTATCGGTTCCCTGGATTATGATCTACCAGGTTTCAGGGAGCCTTTCTTTTCTTCCCCTTGGTCCTTTCTGGCCTAAACACATTTGCGACTTTAGCAGGTTTGACCACCTGAAACCTGTCCCCTCTCCCAGGCCTCTGAGATGCACTGACACCAGTCATGCTGACCCCAGTGACTACCCACTATCAACTGTGTGCTCTAGGAACTGGCCATCCAGTCAGACACTGCTTCCCCTGCACAGACCTGTTAAAAATAAACAGTTTTCTTGCCTATTAGTCTGTGAACTGCATCTTCCTTAGCCTCTTGTGAGGGAGCTCACAAAAACCTTTCAAATCTAGAAAATGGTGCATGTCTAAAAATATTCTGTCTCCTGAGCTTCCCTCAGCCACTACTGTGTCAGCTTCAGAAGTTCAGTGATATATTAATTTTATAAAAAAAAACAACATTCCCAATTTTTTCACTTTATTAAATCTATGTTGGGTTAAGATTTGACTTGATTTTCTTTCTTGTTAGTTTTCTCTTGCTCCCCTTGAGATTAGAGATCAAGACTAATCTTTCCACTGGACTCATGCTCATTTCAGACTCTCTTTTTTCCAGTATTCCATTCCTCACTGAATTTACAATTCTCAAAAAAGCAGCAACACCTTTGGATGGCCTTTTTGGAGATCTGTAGAACAATTACCAGGGAATGCATTATTGGGCTTTAGAGTTTCTTCATCAAAGAACACCTGTACCCTAGATGGACATCTGGTCACCCAGCACACAGAGCTGATGTGTCACAACCCTGCTGTTAAGTTGAACCCTGTCCATGTTGATGAGAGCTTGTCCTGAAGTGCAATTAAAGAAGACTCATTTGATTTCTTACCCAAGACATGACATTCACATTTCACTGTGGAAACTTAAAGTACTGGAGGCTGTTAAATTAGGAAATATCAATAAGCAAAGCTCAGATTACTTTCTCTGTGACCCACGTGTCTTGAATACATATCCAGCAGGCTGTAACTCCCATGTGGAGCTGCCTTGGGACAGGTGTGGGATGAGGATCATGGAATACCATCCCTCATGGTGGTGTCATTCTCTGGAATCCATCATGGATGCTACTTTGTGCCAGCAAGGCTGGAGCGGACCGAGGGCCAGACATAGAGCACACTGGACTTCTCAAGGAGGAGCTGCTGTCCACACCCCCTTACCTGACAGCGTTCAGACACAGGTCTCACAGGTTCTGAGGGTGAAGGTGAATCCTCAGTCAGGCCTGCTCCTCCCCTTCTCCCAGGTTGGATTTCTGCTTCTAAACTTGCCAAGAAGGGCACTGGCACCAGGAAGGCCCTGAGTGATGGTCTCAGCTTAGGGTCGACCAGGAAAACACATCACGTAAAGACATGAGGAAGTTGATCCTCTTGGAAGGTTTCTGAGAGAGGGCACCCCAGAGAGGACCAGATCTAATTTAGAGTGTATCTCATGTCCCCAACAAACAGGAGGACCTTCTGGTGAAGGTGATCCCACCTCACTGTCATCCCAGATCTTATGATTGATCATAACACAGCTCCCTGATTGAAACGACCTACTGCAAGCAACTTTCTTTATTTCAACATGGGAAATACAGAGGTGAGGGGGCAGGGAAAGGAGAGGAAGCCAGAGGGGAGGAGGGCAACTATAGGGGACAAGAGAGGGAAAGACTGTGAAGTTTAAGGAGTAGACAATCCCTAAATGGTCACTGGGGAATCCTGAGAAGTGGAACATACTCAGTGATATCTGAGAGCTTCAGTCCTGGGCATTCATCCAATATTTCTTTTATTCCTATCAGCTTATGCCTGTTGATAGTCCTTCCATGTGCAGCTCAGATATTGTGGACCATTCTTTCCATTGCCCACCATGAACAGCACTATCCTGTCTTAGTACCCTTCCCGCTCATCTGATCAAAATGCCAAGGGAGATAAACAGCAAGCCTTCTTTAATTCTAAAGAATATAATCTTTAATGAAAGAAACAAAACAAAACAGAGTGCCTGGGTGGCTCAGTCAGTTTAGCGTCTAACTTAAGCTGAGGTTATGATCTTAGTTTGTGAGTCTGAGCCCCACATCGGACTCTGTGCTGACAGCTCAGAGCCTGGAGCCTGCTTTGGATTCTGTGTCTTCCTTGCTCTCTGTCCCTCCTCCACTCATGCTCTGTCTCTCAAAAATAAATAAATATTAAAACAATAAAAAAGTAGAAGCTATATAAATGATTTAGAACTACTGTTTATATAAGAGAGAAAATCAACCTATTTTCACATCTTTCTGGAACTGACAGACTAAATTTTCTTTAGCAATTTTATATGATGAGTTGATGGTATTTGAAATGCTAGATAAAAATAGTGAATTGTGTTTTCCATAGTTTGATTTGATTACCAAAGTGGAAATCAAGATGAGAGACACTTAAATTTTGAAGTATGGGCTAGGTTTTTGAACTTATCTAAATCAACTGGTGATAAATGTATAGCATAGTCTAATTTCTGAATTCTGATTTTTTTAACAAGTACGAAAATCTACGGAGTTTATATTATCTTTATGATTCAGAAATTTGTGCTCAGAGTCTTTAAACACAACAACCTCCTTTAAAAGCAAAATAACTACAGACCCTACAGAAATCCATCATGACAGCCTGCACTGGCTAGTGTTTTATCTGTTTTCAGCCTTTGGTGTGTTTTGAGGAAAATAGACCTAAATAATTTCAACTTCACTTTTTTTTAATCATTAAGGTATAATAACTCAACACTTTAAAAATCTGTGGAAAAATTACATAGAAGATGTAGAATTCTTACTTTGGGAACACAGGTATGATTTCCATCGTTTGTTTCCATGTTTGGGTCTATAACTGAGGAAGCTTTTTGTACCTTCGACAGATATTATAAAAACGAAACAATTTATTGGTTTCTTGAAAGGCGTTCAGAAGCAGGTAATAAATTTCCCAGAAAGAAAAACAGAGCAGCTAAAAGTCTTCATGCACTGAATAACATGAAAGAGTGATCCTTGGGTGGGTTTCCATCCTTGGTTTGTTCCCTACCTGCCTCCCAGAGGAGGAAGAACAAAGGAAAGCTGTTTCAGTTAGAATCTTTACAGCCACCTTTTCCAATTTTCTCCTCTATCCAGGTTACCTCCTTCCTGAGTACACCAGATGTTTCAGCAAAATATTTGTAATTTACCCTTATTTTTCAATCTTCGTTAAGTGCCCGATTTAATGAACATTTCCAAAGAATTATGCCTTAATTAGTTGCAGGTATGGGCAACAACATTCCTTACAAGAAGAAGAGAATGACAAGCCCAAATTGTATAATTTCTACACAAATCTTATTAGTTACTCAGCACAGTAATGTTCAGTTAAAATGGGATTGTTCTCCTTCAGCAGGCTAACCATTGCTAAAAAGAGGCCATTTGTCTTCTTTAAGCAGAATGAGCATTTTCTCTGTTTATGAGATTAACTGGCTTAAAACACCAGGTCTCATTTGTCCAAACTTAGAAGGGATGGAACGTGTCAATTAATTATGTTGTTGAATTATAACTGCCAAGATTTGAGGAAGGACACCCTCTTTTTCCTCCGAGGAAGGCCCACTAAGACTGGAACTCACAAGGAATTCTGGTCTCGGGAAAGGGAAGAACCAGAAACAGATTGTTTTTTCCGTGGAGGAAGGTTGAAGATCTAGGAAGCTGGGTGAGGAGAAGGAAGCTAGGAAGCAAAGCCTATATGCGTGTCCTCTGCTCTATTTTCTAAACAAATTTGGGGCCACCAGATGATCTTTAACACAAGGTAATGATGATCTCTTTGAAAGTGTGTATGTGCTGTGTCCCCTCCGATCTCATGCATTTACTTCCTTATACTTCTGTCTCCACAGAAGACACAAGGCACTTGAGGGAGCAGATCTTGACATGAACCACACTGTCATTTCACCCCCTACTCTGGGCACAATGCTGGAATGTGTATGATTTCCAATTGTGTGCGAACTTGCTAACGTCTTGCTGTCTTCTTTATCTTTAGATTATCTCTAGATTCTAGAATAAAAATGGGAAGGTCCCCTGCATGGAGAATCAGGACACTGCTTGAACAGAGGGAGTTGGATTTATGTATCATCACGAAAACATTTTCTAAAGAGCTCATAGTTATTAAAGGTGATGACGAGATTCTCAGCAGGAGTATGAAATTCACTTAGTTTTTTCCAGGTGAAGTTAGGTCTGCAGAGACTGCGGCTGGAGAGGAGAGCACTCTCTGTGGGGAGTTGCTGAGCCAGGTTTGAACCTGTGATTCTGTGGCACCTGCTGGGGTCCTCAGGGCATCCTCTCTTCTGTGTCAAATTAGGGAACTTCACCACTTTCTCTCAAAGTTAACTTCACACTCAGGAACTCCACCCTTTCACAAAACTTAGATTCTTTGAACTTCTAGCAAGGAAAGAAACAGAGGAAAGGGGATAAAAATATTGAGGAGGTCACAGAGGAGAATGGTGTGTTTTGAGGTGCTGGGTGAAGGGGGTCCTGTGAGCTGTGGGGTTGCCTTGAATCCACTTTCTGAAGGGCTATTTGGGCACCGCTGCCTGTTTATCTTCCTGACAGGATTCTCCTCATGACTTGATGTGGCCGCCACCATCCTTCTCTGATAGATGGATGAGACATGGCCACCAGGGAACACATGACCTCAGAGGGAACAAAGACCTCATAAGGAGCGTCTACTAGCAAGAAACAGGGAGTGACAGCAATTCTGAGGTGGAGGCGAGGGAGGAAATTGAAGGAGAAGAGAGCTGTGGTTGGGCATTTGGTATCCTCACCACTCCTGACTTTTCTGAAGAAAGATGGCCTCCGAAACCACAACCATGATGAACAGCTGACTCTCTTCCTCCATCCCAAATTAAGCTCACAGCCATCACAATTGGAAAATCATAATTCAGCAAAGGCTTCTCTGTGCTCTACATTGAGACTCATTTTCAAAATATTTTTTTAAAAAAATATTTTTATTTATTTCTAGGAGAGAGAGAGAGACAGCGTGAGCAGGGGAGGGTCAGAGAGAGAGGGAGTCACAGACTGAAACAGGCTCCAGGCTCTAAGCTGGCAGTCAGCACAGAGCCCGAAGCGGGGCTCAAACCCACTACCGCGAGATCATGACCTAAGAAAAAGTCGGACGCTTAACCGACTAAGCCACCCAGGAGCCCCTCATTTTCAAAATATTAATAGAAGCTTTTCAAACTAGAGCTGACTGCTTACAATTCTGTGTATTGTGTAAGGCATAATTTTACAAGGATTACTTTTGGACGTTATTTCTTCTCTGATGTTTTTGGTGCCTAGCCTTATCAACTCTGAAGCACCCAAAACACACACGTTTATCAAATGCCATCTTGTTTTAGTTCTGGCCCTGACTGATTGCAGGGGTGAGGTGAGAGTTTCAAATGTTTCCCAAGAAAATGTATAACAAGCTGATTAATGAGAGAATAGCCATTTTAGCTATTCTATTTACAAACAAAGTCATACCTACTTTAAAGATAAACCAAGTGTAATTCCAGAAAAATAATACTATTATGGATATTGCTTTAAAGGCAATTTCCTTTTACATTACATAGCTATAGTTGTTTAGTCAGAAAGCTCAAACATTTCTGCTATTCTTTACAAGCTGGGTGCCAGGAGACATTTTGAATGGAAATTTACATTATATATTTCAAATGGGTCCAAAAAAGTACTTTATGTGGTGTTTCAATTTTATTTTGTTAAGAATGAAGTAGACTCTAAAAAGAAAAGTTGGATACATAAGCATGCATGAGATCGTGTAGAATGGGTCTCTTTAAATACGAAGATTCTAGAAAATAATCCCAAGAAAGAAAATTGTAGTACAACACTTGTTTATTTCCCTCACTTTCTAAACTGACCACCAAATGTAGATTCTTCATGGGATGCTTTGAAATTTTAATCTTTCATAGAATAGAGA
Source organism: Hyaena hyaena (assembly GCF_003009895.1). NCBI lineage: Eukaryota > Metazoa > Chordata > Mammalia > Carnivora > Hyaenidae > Hyaena > Hyaena hyaena. Next base: position 637,665 of record NW_024081160.1, read on the forward strand.
TGCTTAAAATCTAATTGAATTGGTCAGGGATGGAGTCTGGGCAACATTTATTAAAAACAAAAACAAAAAACAAAACCCAAAACAAACAAAAAAAACCCTCCCCAGATAATGTGCAGCCAGAGCTGATAACCTCTTTGATTGTCAATGGGCTCAAATGGGGGAGAACAGACCTCCCAGTGAAGGTTTAAGAAATTCTTCTTCTGGGACTCTCAGTGCTAACGGGCATCCAACCTTGTAATAGGAAGGAGGTCTCTTAAACATGCAGGCAGCCTGAGTGATCAGGGCAAACATAGATTAAAAAAAAAACTTAAAAAGTAATTATTTCATTACCTGTGGCTAAGAACAGCTTAATCTTTATAACATGCTTTACTGTATATTTTTATTTTATTATGTTAATTTTGGCCTCCATATTAAATGGGCTTTTTCAGTTTTTTAGTCAGTTAAAAATTATAGACACATGTGAAATTATACATATTTTATCTACACATGTGTGCCTATTATATATGTACATGCATATATATACACACATACAAACAGTTGGCTCTTGAACTTATGCATGATTTTTATTTTTTATTAATACAGGAAAAGACTGTAAATGCAAATTTTCTCTTCCTTATGATTTTCTTAATAACACATTGTTTTCTCTAGCTTACTTTATTATAAGATTAAGCATATAATGCATACAACATAAAAATACATGTGTTAGTTGACTTTCTGCTATTGGTAAGGTCAATAGCAAGCTATTAGGTAGGTTTTTTTAGGGGGGGGGTGTCAAAAGTTATATGTGGATATTCAACTGTAGAAGTCAGCGGCCCTAACCCCCGTGTTGTTCAACTGTGTATTGAACGGTTGAGAAGAGAGAAAGAGGTAATGGGATCATGAATACTGAAATAGGAAATGTGGCTCTCACTCAGAAACAGAGTGGGTTTCCTGGGCCATGCATCTTCTGTGTTCCTGCCAACTGACAGTCAGTAGTTCATTCTAGAAAAGCCTTGTTTTATGCAAGACATAATATAATATGGTGTGTTGGAGAGATGAAAATAACTTAATAAATTAACCTTCCACAGGACCTGATACCAACTCCTAGTAAATTAAAACCCTGATTGGCTTTTCTTCTCACAAATGTCCTATTGCCCGTAGAAATTTACGTAACACTCTACTGCATTCCAGAATCATTGTGAAGCTGGTGGGGCCGGTCTCAGCCGCCACTCAATCAGCCTTAGGATCTGCAGAACAAATGGGAGCTTGATAGGGGGGTTGCACAGAAGGCTGTCCAGTGTCACTCTGATGAAACTCTCCAGGGAGCTCTCACATCTTAGCACATCCAGGGGCACCGACACTTGCGGCTCTGCAAAGAAGACTTGCACTAAACTCTTTCCTAAATGGTAGGATTTATTTCAATGCTCACATACAATTGCATGAGACAAACTATTTACATAAAACATAAGTACAAAAAATATAATACAATTTATACTGTACATAATCGGGATTCTCTTATTTCATCCCCCAAAAATGTTGGCAGATAGAGATGGTGTGGAGGGGATGCTATGGAAGGAAGATGGCACTCTTAGCAACACTCAGGGTCGTTCTTCATGAATTTGTTGTTTTAAAAAATAAGATGAATTGGTTTGGATTATAGAAACTGGCAATTCACCAAAAGCAGTGAGTGAGCACGGCATTCTCTCTTCTGGAATAACAGCTCATTGTATCTCATAAATCTGTTTGCTTTCCTCAATGTTGGGACCTGAAGCAGGTGTGAATTGGTTCCTGCTGATTGGTGGGTAACCTCCCCCCCTCAGCCTGGCCCTTCCCAAATGCAGCAGTGGATGAACTCCCAGCCTGGGGTGCCACAATTGGTATCTTGAACTGATTTTTGAATGCAGTGTATCTGTCAGGTGTCATTAAACAACATTCTTGGATCTAGTGCTAGACTGCTCTCTCCAGTGAGCATTTAAGACCGACAAATTGATGAGCAGAAAACATAAATGTGAAGGCTATTGGAAATTTGTATTACACATTACTAAGGACAAGGTTTCAAAAGAAACCTTGAAAAACCAAATGTAAGGACAAAAAAAAAAAAAAAAAGCACACCCAAGGGCCCAGTGAAGACACACCTGCAATCCATGAGGACTCCACCTGGGCAAGTGAAACTACATTTTCTCGTTCAGGGGAAGGGAAAGGCAGTGCTAACTCATCTAAGAAGCTCCACTATGATTAATACATATTGTCTTTTAAAAACTAATTTTAAGGTCAGTAACTATCTGCGAATTTACCAAGGGCTAAAGTTGGCTTCGGAGAAGGTTTGGTGAGAAAGTGAAACAATCCCAAATGAGTTTATTTTGTATCACAAAACAGCAACAGCAATTCACACAGAAGGAGGCATTTAACATTTCATAACATCTTCAAAAGTCACATCAAGGGGCATGACACACCGGCTTTTTTATACACTTTTGAAGAATCCTACAATGGACCAAGTTTGTGCATCTTCTTTGCAGATGGAGAGTTTCAGTGGTGACTGTAGGTGCCTGGGCTGAAGGTTCATACTGTGCTTTCCTTCAAAGTGCAGAAGTTCAAGTTTGATTTTGGCCAACAGTCATAGTTTAAGAGAAAACACCTTTAGCAGAAAAAACACCGCTAATTTTCCTAACCCAAATTAAGGGTGCCAACTTTGTGAACTTGTGAAGCAGTTGTGACATTGACTTAAAAAACAAAACAAAACAACTCTAGGTGGTTCTCATTCCACTCAGAGTATCTGTGCCGGCTGCCACCAGCCTGATTTTCCTGTACTATGGACTTGACTGAAAGGGGTCAGTAACTAAAACTCTAACTTCTATAGACAGCACATCGGCATCCCTACTACAGACCAAACACTAAGGTGTTTTACGGAAGATGCAGAAGTAAGGTGATGTCAGTTTCTGGAAGGCTGAGACACATTAGCCTGAACTCTGAGCACACCACTTCTGCCCGTTGCATGCCACATGCCCTACCCAGTGGGCACAGACATCACATCTGACTATGATGTGCTCCTTGGTCATTTTCTATTCCTGAGTTCAAAGAAACGTGTAAGAAAGGTTTTCTTCAGAGTGTAGCCAATCAGTCTTCTGCTTTGAATCGGAACCAATAATATCCAGATTGAGATGACAAGTCATCATCTTAAACAAGGCACTGGCAACTTTTTACAGGAAATGAAACTATCTGCACTTACAGAGGATGGCCAACAACGCCTTCTTCTTAGCGACGTGACAGAAGGACTGTTCGGATTTTCCAGAATCCAGATTTTGCTCCCAGCTTGCATTTATCTAGCATTTGAACTATTTTGAACTACTGTCTGAACCACCGTTCACCTAACATTTGGACTATGTGGCCTTAAGTTGCCACAAAGCTGAAAAATAATAGGGTCATGGTCAAACTCGGCTTTCTTACTAAATATGATGAGATGGAGTGGATGGTATTGCTAGTCCAACATGTTGGTTTAGGAAATGCCACAGTGTGGTTTTCCATCTCTCCTTTGTTCCTTTCAGGTTTTTAAATGTCTTTGCTTAGCTCTCCTCATCAGGTCAATACAATAAAACCTGTTTGCTTGAACAAAAATGGATTCTGACTCCGGTCATGGATAATAAGCTTGATTGCTTTCTACGGCAGGCCTAATATAATTTTTTGCAAATACTAGGAGATGAACATGCTGTCAGGCTCAGCCTTTGGTTCTGATGATGCTCTAAGTCCCTGTGCAGCATAAGCTGTATTTTCAAGAGACAACAATCTCCATTCCTGATGCCTTTGTAACATGTACCAAATTTTTAATAATGCGACACACAACCTAAGAAAAAACTTTGATCCATCTGCTTCCTAAAATATGTATAACGCGCCCTTAATATAGTCCATAAAAAAGGCGTATAGAATAGTCATTATAGAAATCCCTGCCAAAAACTCAACAATGCATCTTGTTCATTACTTGTCAATTTCCAAAGGGAAAAGCAAGGATTCCAAAATGTATTTCCCCGTGTTTTATCAGGTTGTCAGAACAGATAATATGATTACCTTTGTAGAGTTACAAAGCATCTTTAAATCAATTGTTATTAATGACCTCAATAGGGAAGAACAGCAGAAATAAATTCCACCACGGCTGCTGGCCTCCAAATCCTTTATCTCACATGGGGATACACTGAGAAGTAATTGGCATTTATTTTTGTGCATTTCTCAGGTCAAAGTGGCTGTTACTTTGTGTTCTTCTATTTCATTCCCACTGTCCAGAGAAGCAACGGGGCTCAGAATGGCTTTCTAGTTTCTCATAATAGGTAATCATAGGTAATCAAACTTGTGGATACTGTGTCAACATGTTATCACCAAGTCAACAGGAATGATCGTGACATAATGGAGCCATAGAAGGGATGGATGTATTGGACATGTGAACACATGAGAATTCCACTCTGCCTCATCCTATCCTAAAAAGAATAGCAGAAAGTTTGCATATGAGTTGATTTAAGGTAATCATTTTAAGCCCCACTTTCAGGAACATTGCTTATTGGAGCCGGAGGCTTAGGGACAATCCTGTTCTGTGGAGAACGGCTGCTTTGAGGAGGAAGCGGTGGGCTGGACCCACCCTGGCCTCTGGCGAGGTGCCCCAGGGCCATCTTTAGAGACAGAAACGTTAAATTTGGGGTCGCCCTCAAATGCCACATAAGAAAACCCCAGTGGAGTGTAAAAGACATCCTGCCGAAGGTGGTTTGACGATGCTGCGGAAATGTTCGTGATTTATTCTAAAAGCAAGTAATTATCATAAAGAAGCATACGGATATTTGTGAATTCACGCACGATCAAGGCTGCACTTCCGGGGTGCACCGAACAAGCACTGAGACAAAATGACTGGCTGAGCGCAGACTCCCTACGTCCTTCAAAAGAGCCTCTGCTCTTCAGTTGCAGGCGCGTGCACCCCGGTAGGTGGCTCTGGGGACCCGGCGACCCGGGGAAACGCTCCCCCTCGTGCGCTGGGGGCCCCGCGGCGTCGCCCTTGTGCGGACGGATACGGACACAGGGCGCCCCCGCCGGAAGCCCCGCTGTCTGCACGGTGGGTCCCCGAAGGGTCCCCGCCTCAGACCCCCAGGACCGCGCGGGTCCGGGCTCCCCACCTTCTCACGGCCCCTACCTTCCGCCCTTTCCCAGCGTCTCTTCTCTTTGGCATCGCTCCGCGAGGCAGTGGGGCCGGACCCCGTCCCCCAGGCACGCGGGCGGCCCTTCCCGGGGACCCGGCTTCTCGGGGGTCAGGGACACCCCGGTGCCCCCACCGCCCACTCCTGCACGCGAGGCAGCGCCGGGGCCCCCACAGCACCCGGGTGAGCAGGCTCGGGGCGTCCCTCCCTGGAGGAGGGGGCTCAGGGCCCCCCTGGGGGCAGCACAGAAATGGGCCCCCGACTCTTCCCAGGCCCCAAGCCTGTGGCTCAGGGGAAGGGGGTGGGGCGCTCAGTCCCCAGGGAAGGTCCCTGCTGTGCTGTCCTTCCTGCAGGACGCCGGTGACCCATCCCGTCTGGAGAAGGGACCCTGAGCAGCACTGCCCCTGGACTCACTTCCAAGGAATTTAAATGTGAGACTACAGCCAGTGTCCTAAGGTTAACCAGCCAAACTTCAACTTCTGTATCCAGAAATAATCTTAGAGATTAAACTATGATTAACGTCATTTGAGGTTAGGTTCAGAGGGGGTGCAGCTTAAAAATATTAGTCTCTACCTGTGCTGCTTGGAAGGAAGGATCGAAGGAAGGAAAGAAGGAAGGGAGGGAGGGAGGGAGGGAGGAAGGAAAGAAGGGAAAACAGAAGACAGGAAAAGAAAAGATAAAGACAGAAGGAAACAGTCATCCAGAAACTTACAAGAACACCCACAGAGGGGAATGAACCCCACGCTCAGTCTCCAGGGAAGCTCCTTTAGGGAGGGTCCCCCGCACACCTGGTAGACACCACTGTGAGAGCCCACCTGGGCTCACACAACACACGAGGTGTGAACGGGAGGCACAGACACACGGATGCTGGAAAAGCAATGGTTACTCCACAGCTGATTAAAATTGAAATTCTGTGAAACAAGGAGACTGCGAGAGAGACAGGAGAGAGACAGAGAGAAAGAGAGAGGCCAGAAGAATTGGTCTTTCAGTAGAGTGTCGGGGAACAAAAATGAGGGCATTTCTTTGCAGTGATAATTCCAGGATGTATGTCATCAGCAAGGTAAAATTCGGTGTGGAAAGCAGACGCCGTCACCAGTCGCGGCATGACGCTGACTGAAGTCCAGCCTGGACGGCACTGAGAAAGCATTTCCAACCAGGTCCGCAGATGCTTTCTTGAAATATTAGTATCCTCTTTCCTTGGGGAAATGAAACGACCTTTTAAGCTTAGATAACACTTGGGAGACGGATTCAAAAAACAACTATAACTTGCTTCATCGTGAGAGCAGCTTTCTTAAAGGAAAGTGATATCGCGATTTCGAAATCCAGGAACGAGGAGGAAACCACCGGACTGAATACGGGCTTTGGCTCCGCGTGTCTCACGGCAGACAAGCAACGCAGAAGAGGCAACATGAACGCCCCACTGGAAAGACCCAGAACACCATTCAGTTGCAATCTACCAGACCTCTCTGAGACCACTGCCACTTAAATTTGAATGATAGTAGGGTAGCTTCCAGAGACCAGGGTATATTGCAGTATTTTCAGTACAATGATATTCATTACTAAATAGGGGATTTTCCCCAGTGCTTTCTGGAATTATTTCTTTTACATGGGATAGGATAAAAACACAAGTCGGTGTTCTTCGATGCCCATGCTATGCATTTCGCAAAACTGGCAAAAGGAGCACGTTTTACTGACCACTTAGGCATCAGATGAACACTTTCAATCTTGCTCTTACTTTGGAAGATTATTCAGCCAACTGCCATGTATTATTTAGCAGTTGTTTAGAGTAATTTATCCTGCTTTTTGTCATTTCTGGAGACCTCTATGAATGGTATTATAACACCCTGAAATGCTTAGCAGTGATCAACGCTCAGAAAGAACCAGAAGGATCATTAAAAGCCTCACATCTCCACTTTCTTAAGATACATCTTGCAAGACTGTTGCCTCCATGCAGGGAGAAGGGGGAGGGGGGGTGGAGGAAGGCAGCACTGAGACAGAAGCCAAAGGCACCAGAACTGAATGTCTCCTCCCCACCTGACCTGGAGGCAGCCAAGGGCGGCTTGGGGAGCACTCCGCTATGTACAGCGCCGGGGTGCGGAAAGCCAGCTTTGCACGTCTGTAATGCTCTGGGAAGGGGCTGATGGCCATACGCTCGTTTTATCAGGAGACAGAAAATAGAAAGTTGCTTTTCATTAAATGTCAGGTCTTTCAATCCTTTCCGCAACATGGAAGATTAAAAAAAAAAGTTGGTTTCCATTACATTTCAGTATTTTTAATGCTTTCCCTCATTGGTGCCACGAATATTTAAGGGTTTTCTTTGTAGGGACAGAGCAGGTGTGGAGTATATCCAAGTGTTGAGCAAGTAATGGTTTTACAGATTGTCTCTTCAGGATGCTACTATGGATTGGACGGGTGGGATTCTGGGCGGGTGGGCTTCTAGGCCAGCTGCATGGCCAGGAGCTCCCAGGAGTGCTGTGAGATCCAGGAGACTGTGGCTGGCCTTGCAGCTCATCACGCAGAATGCTGGACCCTTCCTGGAGTCTGTGCGTCTGGTCTGTACACTCACCTCCACCGGGGTTTCACAGTAACTCCATCATGACCAGGGGAAGAGTGTGTCATACCTCATGACATCGCTTTGGTGGATATAAGCCAGGGTGACTCCCTGTTTGTCCCTAGGCAGGAACCATTCCAAGTCCAAACACACAAGTTGCTTCCAAGGATGCCACAGAATTATCCAGATTGGGAAGACGGGAGATCCATGGGAAATAACTATGGCCACATTCATCTTCTTCATTTTATCAAATACTTATAAACCTGACACTCCCTTATGGAGAACGGGGACTCTCAGCTGAAGTGTCTGTTTTCTTGAATTAAAACATCGTAAAGATTTATGTTTAAGAGCAGGAAGACATTCCTATTTCTAAAGACTCCTTCCCATGTGGGTGGTACATTTATTAAAAAGCTCAAGAAAACAAGTGACTTGTTAGGAAAAATGGACTGAACACAATAAAACAAAACAAAACGAAGCTTCACACCATGGCTCATTCAACAATGATCAAGCATTTAGACCAGATTTTCAAGACATCATATTTAGATCTGTGTTGCTTTTAAGGATGTCTGTTTTTGGCAGCAATGGGAAACTCGTGGCTTGAAATGCACTTGAAATGTATCCAAACTTCAACTGTGAAGCCTTGGAAACATGGGCAGTCATGGAGCACGGGCCTTGAGGAACTGGGGAATTACAAGAAGCCAAAAATATAACAGCTATTAGTACTCGTCGTAATTGTTGAGATCTGTAAAGTAGGCATTAGAATAGGTCTTCCCAGTGAGATGCGGGTTGAAGTATTTGTTTCTTTCCTCTAGGATCAAGTTGTTTTTGTTAAATGCCTGTAAAAAGGAAAATAATTGAGAGAAAGATTGAAGAATACTCCATGAGCAGTATTTCAGAAAGAGAATATTACTAATGAGGGCACGTTTATGTTAAATTTGAACTCCCTTCTAAGCCTCCTTTATTTTAAAATGTGTTTTCTCACTTACTTGCTTCCTCACGTGATTTGCCTTCCTGAAGACATGCCTCATAACTAGAATGAGGTTCGCAGTTATGGTAAATAGATTTTGAGTATTCTAAACCTTCAATAAACCTACAGCTCTAAGGACTTCAAATCCACGCTTTGAATGTTACGTCACTGTTTAAGCAGCATTCTGATGATCATGGATACGTACACGGATAAGAGATTTCAAAGGAGGTTATTTAAGTAAATGCATGAAATTTCAAATGATTTCGTGGCTTGCCATTTTCTACACTAGTGAGCATGAGATGAGAAAACAGCCATTCTGAGTTGGCCCCCGGGCATTTGCCTACATGACGACCTTGATTGGAACCAGGGTCCACATGGTCATGCAAGAACCTGAGTTTAGGGTTCCAGCCATAAGTTCCTGCTTTGCTCTTCCCAGGGCATCTGTTCAAATAACCACTTAGAGCTGAGCCTGCAAAAAGTTAGTGACATCTGTCCCAACCACCTTGTAAGTAACAGGTGCCTGCTATCCTCTCTCTGTCTCCTTCCTGCTCACTGCTGACTGGGGATGGAGGATTGCCCTTCTCTGGGCTCCTGGGATGTGTAAGTAATAAACCTTGGAACTTGACTTCCTTTGGATGAGTGTATTGAAACTTTGCCTTCAGTCAAAACAAGCCTGGGGTGTCTACTTCCCCAAAGCGGGAGCTCGGATGCCAAGGGAGCTGCCTGCCGGTCCCATGGGGGTGGGGTGGCCTGTGCCTCCTCATTCCACAGGTCACAGCACACATATGCTTAATTTAACACACTGGCTATGTGTCCCCCAACACAGGCTACTGTAGCCACTCTGACACAGAAGCCCTTCCTTATTGAGTCATTAAAGGCACCTCTACTTCCAAAATGCCAAACTATGCCAGGTGGAGGGCAAATATTGAAAGAACTGAAATAAAGATGTAGGATGGTCGGCAGAGGCCAACTGTCCAGGACTGGTCTGGGAAAGGTATCAGAAGAAAGTTCTAGAAGGATCATTAGAGCTGATCTCCTGCCCTCAGAGCAGTGAAATTTCTTATTTTCTTGAGTGGCTACTGGATCTTAAGTGAGAATGGAAGACCAGCTAACTTATCTTGAGACACTTGAAGTAACAGACAAGCTGATAGTTTGGAATCACATTTAGAGGAGCCCCATTCTTGGGTTCTGAAGGCTTGTTTGGAAGGCTCTTGCTCATAAAAGGAGCTTGTGTTCCTCCTCACACTCTGGGACCTCTGTTCTGAGATGGTGTGAGGGGTGTGTTATTAGTGCCTGGTGCTTCATTCCCAGCCCTAGCACGGGATTAGTACAAGGTGCTGAAGGGTTCTGGATCCTGGTGGTAAGCAAGGCCCATGGGTAAAAGTCAACTGGCTCTGTCTCTGGCCAAGTGCTGGAGAAGGGAGCCTCGTGGTGGGAGGGAAATAAGAGAGGACATGGTGGGTCCCAGGACGCAAGACCTTACAAACAACTTGTAAGCGCTGAAGATTCCCACGTTCCCACATGGGGAGGAGATCAAATTTCAGAGGAAATCATCATTGCAGAGAGAAGGTAACCATGTGCTCCCTAAGAATGGTAAGGGGAACCACCAACTTAACAGGAATATAAAAATGAGTATTTCCTTCATTCACATGGGTGGTGGGGCACATGGGGTGAAGTAGACAACATCTATGTCCTTCCAGTTACACCCCCGACCTCCTGTATGTTATCTCATTTAAACCTTACAAGAAAGATATGACAGTGAGTACTGCTATACCCATCTTAAAGACAAAGAAACCGAGGTTCAAAGAAGTAACTAACTTGTATTCCAAAACCTGATGCACAACGCCTCAAATAAAAACCACACTTATTTTGTCAGGCACCATTCAAGACATAGGAGAAAATGGAGCCTCAGTGATTGTGAATGACTAGCATTAAGTTTACCCAGTTGGTGACTTATGAACTCAGGTCTTTCTGGTCCAGAGCGGATACCATTTCCACTCCTTCTTCCCCAGAACCGGCCTCTATTTCTGGGTGGAACACTGAATTAATCACCCACTGGGGAAATTTAACAAGACACTTAGCCCCACACCAGTCCCCACAGCACTTTTATAGAGTGCAAAGCTGAAGAGACTTCATTGTGCACACACGTTATTTGAAGATAGTTTTTATACTAATGAGACAGTTTCTCTCAGGATACCATCTTGGTAATTCCAGCAATGGCCTGTATATTGGATTACCCAGCCCTGGTCCTCATTACCACCGCCTGGCATGTACAGGTCCTTGGCCTGGAGTTCTCTTTGACAAGACCTGTCTTTGAACACAGAAGGCACAGTGGAGGCAGAACTGGATGTTGGCCAATGACTCAATATTTCCCAGCATTTTATCCGTCGCTGTTTCTGTGTCCTATTTCTAACACAACTCCCGATATAGGACGCCATCTTGTTTTGCAGACAAAGGAAAGCTAAAAAGGCAGCCATCCTAAGGGCCCCCTGTTACCTGACCCTCCACTCTTTCACTGAAGCCAACAGCCCTGAGCCCAGCCAACAGCCCCCCGGACCCTTCTTTGCACGTCTACGTGCTGATCCCTTACCTTGATGGCCTCCACGGAGTCATATTTGTCCAGTTTGTTAATATGGTTGGTTATGCTGGTGTTGAGAGGGGCGGGAGCGACGGGATGGATGACAGTGGCATCGTGGGACTGCTGCTGGTACCGCTGGCAGTAGGTGTAGACGAGTAGTGTCAGGAGGCAGCCCAGGATGGAGCTGCTCAGCCCCACGGCGATCATGTGGAACACGTTGAACTCTGGGAAGACAGCATCAGAAGTGATGCTACTTTGGAAAAGAACACGCCACTCAACAGCTCAGCGCACTCGGATGAAGGCAGAAAAGCAAAAGGAAAGGTCCCTGACCAATTCCAAACTTAAAGAAATCACAGGACCTTCCTCTGAAATGTCGTGGCCACCAAGACATTTCCCCACAGGAGGTTCAGCTTATTTTAAGTTAGTGCTCTTATGGATCACAATTGGGTTTTTGGACCTCCCCTTGCTACACTAGCAGAAGCATTTTTTTTTTCTTTAAAGGCTTGCACAAGTCTGCTTGTCTGTTTCAAGTGTGGCATGATCTCTGGTCTATGGGGTTTCTCGACAACATGTTTTCCATGCTCCTTTTTTAAAAAATGTTTTATTTATTTTTGAGAAAGAGAGAGAGAAGGGGAGGGTCAGAGAGAGAGGGAGACACAGAATCCAAAGACAGGCTCCAGGCTCTGAGCTGGCAGTCAGCACAGAGCCTGACATGGGGCTCGAACCCACTAACCGTGAGGTCATAACCTGAGCTGAAGTCGGATGCTTAACCGACTAAGCCACCCAAGTGCCCCTCGATGCTCCTTAACAGGCAGAGGACTCCTGCCTATGGTCTGACTGTGTCCCACAAACAGAGCGAGAATGCACTTCCTGCTTCCAATTACTGCTCAAAATGACTATATATTGGAGACCTTATAAAGAAAATGGTTTACACCAAAGAAATAAAGGATTTGTGTCAAAGGAATAAAATGATCTTCTGATGGTCATGAAATGACCCTCCTTTACATATTTTTTTGTGTTAAAGTAGCATCTTTGGGTTATTTTCTTTGAGTTATGAAAACAAGATGTAGAAAAAAATGAGTGGATGTGGATTTCTGTCTCTAATAGGCGACTGGCTCGAGGGACATAAAGGTAACATAATTAACACCTTTATAATGTCTGAGAAACAACCAAAAGAAAACATAGATGTTCATCATGTGTTGGTAAAATGCTGTGCAATGAGGGTTTCAAGACATTCAGGGCATAAAGGCATCTGAGTAATGCTCGTGAGGCTGGACTTAGTGAAAATCGGGTGAAGGACAACATGACCTTATTTTCTCTATGCTGTGTTTGTGCTCTGTGGCCAACTTCTTGCCTGCGGGTTCCTGGCCTCTGTCACCTGCAGAGGGCACATCCCGAGGACTGGCTTTCAGCCACGGTGTCCCCTCCACCCACCACCAGGGGGCGCAGGGTCACCCATGCTCTTCCCAGATCTGTCCATCCTGCCCTCAAATAGGACCATTCCAATGCCTGCGAGGCACACAGCAGACACCAGGTGAGTCTCAGGGTCACAGAGAGAGGCCACCAGGCTCTCAGGGAGAGAAGGCCTGCAATTTTGTCCCCAGGCCCTGGGGTGTGTGCCCCTCAACTACTTTGGCTCCTCCCTGAGGACTTTCAGAGTCACATTCACCTCAGCTGGGTCCACATACCCTCGCTGTGCCCACATATTGACATTTCCCTCTAGGCTGTGCCCTTTGCTGCTCTGCTCCCAGATGCCGCGCTCTGGGGACCCCTGAGAGGGGAGCTGCTTGCCCAAGTGAGCACAGAGCCTGGGTTCTCTGGGCGCCACAACCCACTCTCTCCTACCTGATTTCTAATGCTGGTGTCAGTGTCTGCAGCACCAGGGGCCTGGAGAATCCAGGTGGGTGTTACTAGAATGTTCTACAGGTAATACCTATTCCCCAACATCCACCTGTTTTTTACTTCTTTATTCTTTAATCAGTGGCTTAACAAAATGGAAGCAAGTCATAAGTCTCTGGCCTCTCTTGATTTTGTCTGCAGCCTCTAGAGCAGGCCACCCCCTACCTGGGACGGCTGGACAGAGCATGGAGGGGGCTTCCCGCCACAACCACCAGAAGCATCTAACATAACGTCGAGGCTGAGCTCAAGGTAAGCAAGAGCGGATTTCACACGTGGTGTCACTGTTTTATACCTTAGCCACTGGACTCCCCAGGGTCAAGGTCATCTACAGATAAGAGTACTTCGCTGCACGACCAGCCCTTCATTATAACACATGGTGCCCTCCGTATGCAGGTGCTCCATAATCAGTTACGTGACCCGGACCTGCTGGCGCCCAGGGAAGGCTGGGCCAGCTGACATCATTATGAGGATTAGACAGTCTGTGTGTCTCATGCAAGTAAAAATAGCTAAATCGAAAAAGTTTCAACAGGCCTACATTTTTCTGCACTGGGAAAAATAGTGCCTATTGAATCTCTTTTGAATTTTCTTAGTGTGGCCCTTTCTTTGAATATGCTTCTTCTGTTGTTTCTGGTCAGTAATGTTGGAATATAAACCAACTACCCAGTTGGCTCAACTGGCTGATTTTCTGTACAAAATTTGATGGATTTTTCTTCAAATGGGAAAAAAAGACATCGGCGTTGTCTTCCTAAACATCCCCAAACAGTCTGCTAGGTCATTCCTTTTACCTCTCAGCCCTATGGTCAGGTCCATAGGATCTCTGACTTGCCTAGCCTGGTGTGTCAATGTCAATAGCCTGAAGATCTAAAAACTCAGTTCTGAATATGATAAGGCCTCTGTGATCTAATCAACAGCATTTCAAGATTGGATTCTGGGTTGGGCAGCCAGTTAGCCCAGCTGACTTGGACACACAGAAGCAGCATTTTAGGATTGGGAGTGGGCTTTGAGCCACGTTCTCCGAGGTGCTCAATGCCCCTGAAGATCTCCCTAACCCAGGGGTGGCCACGGAAAATGGTTGTTAAACCTTCAGTAGGCACAGAGGGCCGGTCAACTCTGCAGAGACATCTGCCAGCTGACCCCAGGTTCTGTCTTGGCCTCCCAGAGGACGAGAATACTCCTTCAAACCTCTGCTTCACTCTTGGCCTACGCTGCCTCCAAGGACAGCAGGTGTCCCTGGCCGGGCCCAGAGTGCCCAAGAGTATCGCTGACGAGGGCGGCTGTGGCTCCAGCCCCCCGGACACAGTCCTCCCAGACACTCACTGCCAGGACCCTCTTCCTGTGGCCGTCCAGGCTTAACGCTCACACTCAGATCACACTGCCTGGGTTCAGACTCTGGCTCCGCTGTGGACTGCCTGGTGAACTTCACCCGTGGCCTCCTCTCTCCGACTCCTACTGACCCTAATGCAGATGACAGTACCTGGCTGCTACCCCTTTCCTAGGATTTACAAAACCAAAGTCTCTAGAAACTGAGTTTTCCTCCCTCTCCTGGCAGCAAAGCAAGACCTGACCTGACCCGACCCTGTCAGGCTGCAGAATGAACGAGAACTGGAGGGGGGAACGTTTGCACCTTCACTTTGTGCACATCTCACAACAGCATCGTTAATTCACAGAACACAGCCCTCGGCACTACAGTGCGTTATGTGATGGACACTGCATGCCCCGTACCCATCTGAAACCTGATGAATGCTGGACTCCAAACCCTTCTCTATCTGCAAGGTTCTACGTTAAAAGGAACTGTGGGCTGTGGTACCTCCATGAAAACACTTTGTGAGGATCAAAGGGGACACTTCTTGCCATTTAATTCAGTGGCATATAGTGACTGATCTAAAAATATTAAAGGATATTTACAGCTATGATTATTTTTATGGGAGCTGGTATATATGTATCCTCCAGCTGGGTCCCAAGTTAGTGACTGCCAATCTGTGAACTCACTGAACTAACATAGGTCAGACACCAGACGTGCATTTCACAGGCACTGGCGTCTTTTATGATATGACTCTTGGTTCCAGAAGGGCTGGGGCTCTTTGTGTCCCCATGATAAATTCCATGTCCCTCACAAAACTCAGAGTGGGTGGTCTGTGAAGATGATTGCATGAACATATCGACGGCTAACCAAAACAGACAGAATGCAACAGATAGTGGACTCTTAATTAACAGTAAGTACATTCCTAAAACATACACACGAAGCTCTAGATTCCATCTAAACACGAAGACCAAAGCCTGCGGCTGAGCCGTCCGCCCCCACCCCCCCCCCTGCTGTGGAAAGGATTATGGTCAGAATTGGTTTTTATAGGTCACCAGCCACAGGTATGAATATGCCATCTTGGTGTGGATATTGGGTCGGTTTAGCAAAGGTGGACAGAGGGTGGGCTTTGATCAATGGACAGTCACCCTGTCCTGCTCAGATAAGTTAAACATAGAGAGTAAAGTCTAAATTTATCATGAACTGGAACCAGAGAATGTGATTTTTGTCATTCAGGTTTGCAGAAAGTTTAAAAAATACCTCTAGAGGTGTCGCTATAACCTATACCCCCTTATAATTTTGTCACTCCAGCACTCTGGAGGTTTGAGGCTGGCCACCATGTATCTGCACTGTTAACATCAACAAAATGCTAGAGTTGGGTTTTAGTCATGAAAAAGTTAGGTATAGCTGATATCAAGATCACTTGTTCATAAAGCTTCTTAGCATCCACCAACCCTCCCCCCCAGAAAAGTTTATTAAACCATAGAGCACTGGGCCCCCCTCAGAGAAGTTCTGATTCTACAGACTGAGGTGGGACCTGAGACCATGCATGCCTGTCATGTTCCGCGGTGATGCTGATGGTCCTGGTCAAGGTACTGCCCCTGAGAACCACTGATCCAGATGTCAAATATTGACCATTTGTAGTTATGCTACCAGAGTGGAAGGTGTTTGGATCAAGCGTTTCTCCAGTCTGTTTTTCTTCGCCCAAACATCATGAGAAACATATGGGAAGAGAAATGATTGGAAAATAACAGAAATCAATTAAAAACTAGTTTTAAAAAAAGTTTAAAAACATTAGTTAAAAAGAGGAACTTACCCCCACACCTCTTCTCTTCTACACTACTGGATCTTGCCACAGATACTTCTGGAAAAAAAATTAAATCATGATGGGTAAAGTGTGTTGGGAAGGAAGAAAACATTAATGATTCATTTACAAAATGTCTACATTTCGAGTTTCCTGTGAGTCCAATTTCCAAAAGTGTTGATTAACTGTTAAAAAACAAATTACATGTGTTTCTTTGTTTTAACCAACCTGAGATGCATTTGGTCAAGGTCATGTAGGTCAGGAAGGAGTGAGATTCATTATCATAGAAAGAAAAGGCTATAGTCCTTTGGGTTGAAACTAAGGCACTAACTTCAAAATAAAGGCAAGTATGTGATGATTTTCCATTACCGTATATTTTGCCAGCTGTGAGCCCCACAGCGTCTGCCTTGGTGTTTCCCTCCGAACTCTGGCTGCATCACAGCCAGTGTTGTCAAATCCCTGCAGAGGGGGACCAATCCAGTGGAGCTCGGAGAAAACTGCCATAACAAGTAAAGTCCCCATTCAGAGCTCACTCATGCTCTTTGCCATGGCAGACATAAATACACAAATAAAATGCCAATGAGGGAACAGATCCCAAGGATGTTTTAAGCCACAAGGACCAAACAGCATTTTAGAAGACCGGAAATGTGATTCTTTCCTGAATATTCACTGGGTTACAAAAATTAGCAATATGTCTATGGTTAAGAAGGAAAATGACACAAGAAACACTGCAGTTCTATACCATACATGATGGAGGTGCCTTATAAGATGAACGCTACTAATTTTCTGTAAAATATGATCACCTTTTCCATAAGTGGAAGAAAACAAGGTCATTACCTATTATTACCTTGTAAGAGGTTGCTCTCTGCTTTGGTCTACATCAGTCCTAAGGCCCCCCTGGGGACATGCACAAAATGATTTATAAGTATCTCAGACTGTGCCTACAGGGAACATGTGACAGATGATTTGCTACCATTGATAACTAAACATCGATTTCACATGGAAAAGCCTGTTGCCTCAGGGCCAGCCAGTCTCGTCTCCAAGATGAGCACCATGGTAGATTTCCATTTTCCCAAATGTATTAAGGTTGCAAAAGAATTGGCCCCTTTTCTCTGTACAAACACATGCACACAGCATGACATAAGCATTTAAGCTAATGGTAAAATAACAGAATAATTTATCTTAAATTTTTTGAGCAAAATCTCCTCCCTGTTTTATAGTCAGTAAATTGTAAAAGACGTGTGCTCAAAAAAAAAATCTTAAAAATCATGGCCTAAATTCAACCCCCACTTATCTGTAAATCTATTGTCTAATTATTTTGAAACCACAAGGGTTGACAGGATCGGCTCTGTTTCACCAAACATGACTTCTGAGGACAGATAACACTCCCACTCATGACTCATTTCCTCTCTACATGATGGGAATGATGTTGTTCACATTGATAAGTATCTCTGCTCTCACCTGGGATGAAATTGGAATCAAAGACACACGGCCGGCTCTCCGTGGTGTTTCCAGAACACTGGCTGCCCACAGGGAACAGAAGGATGCACTGGCGGGCACGGACCTGGACTCCAGACACGTCACACTCAGACCAGTCTGACCACTCCGACCAGCTCTCTGCAATGACCGGAAGGGGATGGGACAACAGTGCCCACGGAGATCGATCAACCTGGAAGTCCTGGAGCTCACATACGTTACTTTCAATTTTCATATTACATTTTTAACGGGTCTGTGTGTAAATAAGATGGACAACTAGCCTCTGACCACTCCAGGAAGTATATCACACATGGGCATGGATAAAAGGGCTGATATATCTTGATCAAAAATCAAATGTGCTTAAAACACATTTTCTAGAACCCATGTTATTTTGCTGCTTTAAAGTCATTGTATTAGACGCTCAGTAAGCTAATTCGTGAGGTCCAGCTGTGCAGACATGGTCAGTGATTAGGGGGGAGAAATCACCAGTACAGACACCATTTCCCCCCTGGCACTGCTCCCCAATGAAGACCAGCCCTCAAAGGCTTTCCTGCAAAATTCCTACAGGGCTCAGAGCTAGAGCAAGAGAAATGACAATGTGCGAATGCCTGTGTTTACTGTTGCCTGCATGCAGAAGGTCGGAGCACGCGTCTTGAGTTAAGGCCCAAAGCTGAGTGATGAAAGATCACTTCACCTCAAAGTGGAAAATTTGCTCGGATCTGTTAAATTTGCCCAGGCTTACGGATGTGTGAAAAGAGAGGAGCGACACTTATATTTTAAGTAAGGGGGGTAAAAAATAATAATAAAAAAAAAGAACTCTCAGTATTATTTGAAAAAAATTAAACACAATAAAAAGATATGTTTCTATGCAGTTTGCTTTTTTCTTCTTTTTAGATTTCAGTATCATCTTTGGATTATAGGGGAGGTTTGGAAATCAAACATGTGCTTTGGTTCACTGTAAAGAGATGACATTTTTCCTCAAAAATGTATCAAGCGCCAGATTTGGGGATGACTGAGACTCTGGTTTCTAGGCACTTTTCTGTATAAATGGAACCTTCCAGAAAGACCTGCAGGAGCAAGTTAACAACAAAAAGGATGAGCATTTCAATGTCAAAGTTAGACTCAGAGGAGAGCGTCTCATTCATTCCTAATGGGCCTGTTGGTTGTGGAGGCTTTTGCAGCGCATCCAGTGGGCACCTGTGCTGGCCAGCCTTGGAGCCTGCCTGCCCCGTCCCCCACACCTGAGGCCGAGTCCTTCACAAGGGCTCTCCTTGCTCCCCACTCTGATTTTCAGGTCCCACTACCAGGTTAAAATCTTTTAATGATACATGGTGATAACCAGCTTCTGTTACGAGCTGTGACACTATGACACGGTGGCAGCTATCTGAATGCAGGACAGTGTGGTGTGTGTCCCTTCAAGGAGAATAGCAAGGGACTGAGGTGTCCCTCTTTCAGTATTTGCCGTCATGAGCTACCGTCAATTTCACCGTTTCTAAATCAATCGAGGCAAGAGGCGAGTCTGCCCAGAGTCGTGGAACCTTCCAGGCCGCTCACCGGGGCAGGGCTGCGTGTTGCAGAGAGCCTCCTCCGTATGTAGCCCCAGGCAGATGTCTCCTCCGTAGGCCGGCGCTGGGTTTGTGCACGAGCGGGTCCTCATGTAGTGTCCACCGCCACAGGTCGCCGAGCACTTTGACCAGGGGGACCAGCAAGACCACACGCCATCCACTGGGAAGGGACACAAAGGCCTATCACTGCTGAACTCCTCGCCTGACCAGCCTGACGCGGCTGCAGATGGGGCGTGCACCGCGGGAAGGCATCTGCGCACCCCCGACCGCTCCCAGGGCTGCCCGGCCTCTTCCTCCTGGCAAAGAAACCACTTTTGCGTATTTCTCCCTCTGCTTTCTCAGTTCCTCTTACCTGCTCTTTCGGGCAGTATTTCCAAGCATATAATATGCAAGCATGTAGACAGCTGGGCAGTGCTATGTATGTAATACCAAGTCCCTGTTCTGGGAAGGACCATGAACCACCTTCTGTGGTCATGACCGGGGAGGCCAGTGAGCGCTCACGTTTGCTAACCACAGAGTCGACCGACAGCCGAGGATCAGCAGCCGCAGACACAGGCTTCCTTACTAACTGCGTTATGACGTGCTCGTGACAGCGGGATAGAGAAAAGCTAACGGGTCCTGGCAGGAACTGTGAAGGATGCTTCTAGATGGGGGCACCCAGCAACCGAACTAAGCATAAACCATGTGGACTTGGGACAGGAGACTAAAGACAGGAATCCTAGGATCTGCAGCCAGACTTCAGATGATAACGCAGGTGAGTTTTCCAGCATGACCACGAGCCACAACTGGCCCCATGTCTGCAGGTAGCTCAGAGCATGACTTGTCCTCCCCAGGCTGGGCTCCTGATGCCTGGGCCCGGGCCTCCGGAACGGAGGAGGCAGCGGCCCGCCTCCTTGGGGACCTCAGGGCTCTCGCCTTGCGTTGGCTGCTGTGGCTAACACACCTCACCTGGCTTCGGTCTGTGACACTGTCCTATCTGACCCGCTGTTTCCTAATTCCTGAAGGATCTCCCTCCTGCCAGGCAGCCCCAGTTTTTTCTGAGTCGCACAGTA
Organism: Hyaena hyaena; assembly: GCF_003009895.1. Taxonomy (NCBI): domain Eukaryota; kingdom Metazoa; phylum Chordata; class Mammalia; order Carnivora; family Hyaenidae; genus Hyaena; species Hyaena hyaena. Next base: position 658,004 of record NW_024081160.1, read on the forward strand.
AAGCTGTGAGACTTTGTGAACCGGCTAAGGCCATGACTGTCACCAGTGGGCAGAAACAACCATAACCACAGCTAACTAAAAAGCTGATGACAGATTCACTATGACCACATGTAGAGGGTTTCATAGGTCACGTTCTCTGTATCCTAAAGAAGAAAAAACAAAACAAAAAACCAAGCAAACAAACAGAAGCTACCATGAAAAGCAACGCCAGCATCATTCAGGACCCATGGTTGTTTTGGCTACAATCACATTGTTTGTGTTTTAATACACCCACCATGATTTAATATGTCTTTATGGAGTAATATTTTTCTTTAGATACAGGCATAGGTAAAATTTTTTTTTGAGAAACATAAGAGGAATTTCATTAAAAAAATTTTTTTTAGTTTATTTTTGAGAGACAGAGCATGAGGGGATGAGTGGCAGAGAGAGAGAGAGGGAGACACAGAAGCTGAAGCAGGCTCCAGGCTCTGAGCTGTCTGCACAGAGCACGACACAGGGCTTGAACCCACGAACCATGAGATCATGACCTGAGCTGCAGCTGAACACTTAACAGACTGAGCCACCCAGGCGCCCCATGTTTCTCATGATAGACCTGCTGGCCAATGGGCAACAGGTATATGAAACAATGTTCCAGATCACTAATTATCAGGGAAATGCAATTCAAAACCACAGTAAGACCTCACCTCACCCCTGCCAGGATGGAGTTGATAAAAAGGATGACAAGTAGATAATGATGTGCGTGAGGACATAGAGAAATTAGAACCCTTGCACCCTGTTGGTGCAAACGCAAACTGGTGCAGCCACAGGGGAAAGCACCATGGTGGTTCCTCAAAAAATGAAAACCAAGCTACTGTGTGTCCCGCTTCTGGGCAGAGCTACCCGAAAGGATTGACACCAAGATATCTAAAAGATACCTGCATTCCCCTGTCCACTGAACATTATTCACAATTCTTGTGGCTTGTGGCTATTCCACGAGGCAACAATGCGTTGCTGTGGCGCGCTGAGTCCATAGTTAGCAGGACTGCCTTGTGCGGTCTGACCAGCACTCCATTAACAGTACAGTCATTTAATAAAGACTTGTTACGCCTTTGTTATCTCATGTGGGTGGCTCTCGTGTGAAATATTCTTACCACAATAAAAAAACTAAGAGGTTAAACATTTTAAAAACAAACCAAAGATTAAGTGCTTTCAATCACAATCATTTTATAATCATGCAGGATCTAACGGTTACACATACCAGGGAGTCGATGAGCTCCTAAGTACAACCTACATTGTGTTATTTCAAATAGTATTCGCTCCTATAACATGTCAACCAATATGCTAAATATCATCAGATCTCATCTAATAAATGCTGTGCACCCCATACACACCAACTGTCCTCTGGGTATCGTGAAAATCTCCCCTGGTACGGGACTGTTTGCTGTTTGATAGAGAGAATGTCGTTCTTGCTCGAAATGTGAACAGTTTGGGGGAACATTTGTAACAGAACCCAGTTGCTAGAGCATTCCCACTTGTCAGTTTAAGCCACAAGATCACATCGAACCTCTACCACTTGCCATTACAACTGCATTGCCTTGAGGGATAGTTAAGAGTTGGGCAAATAGATGCTTCCTGTACAAAGGGAAATCAAAGGAAAATCCCAGCCACTTCATTCCATCAGGTAGTTGCCCTGGTCTGTCACTGTCCAATGCCCCCAGACCAATTCGACCCTGCCCCTGGCTTCCCACCATCTCAGCCTCGTGCTGACATTACAGATCTCAACCTTCTGCTGGGAGCAGTGACTCGGGTTAAGGGGGATGGTGCTTTGTACTGGATGAAAAATGATACTGAGTATTGAAATGCCATTTCATATTAGGAAGGCTCACATATTTCCAAAATAGAAATTACAGAGTATTAAAGAACTCCACGACGTAGCCTTCGCTGCCAGGGATCATGCAGAACCTGGTTCGGAAACAGGAACTTGGAAGCCAAGAAAATCGCAGAAACATAGCCACCCTGCTAGGCATGCGCGCCGGGGAAACTGGGCCCGGCTGAGCGCATGACATCTTCCTTTTCTGCTATACAAACTTGGCTGGCCTAACAAAACAACTATACTAGTGGAAATAATAACTCGCTCACTATTGCCCCTTGTCCTCACCACCAGCATGGGGGGTATTCTAGAAATGTAGGACTGAAGTGCAGAGGGGTTAGGGGACAGAGGGAATGCGTGGGGAGTGGGCCTGGTGGGCTGAGCCCAGGACCGGGCACAAAGTAGGGTTTCCTGTAACTCCTGTCCTGTTGCTAAAACTCCTGTGGGAATCTCCTCCTGGCCAAGAAAGGCCAGCTCATTGGCAGATCAGACAAATATATGAAAGCTCAGATGCCACATTTTTTGCAAGGAGCAAAGCAATTAATTATAGGGAACTAATTTTAAGCAAATGAGATGTAAAGATTATGTAAACTTCATAGAAGAGGATGACAATTCGTGTTCTAGCTGAATCTTCCACCCACTACGTAAGAATGGTGGTCACAGGAAGTACAATTACTAGTGATCTAAAGAGCAGAGCAAAATGAAATGATTAACGTCTGAGTGTCAGGCATCCTGTGGGCTGTCGGAGACATAAAGCCCTATATTTATAGTTCTCCAGGACGTGGGCGCGTTTGACATTAATTTTTCAGTGTCCTGACTGGAGCCACACAGGTCTTCACAGTAGGACTGCTGTGCTCTGGGCTCCTCCAGGGACCCCTGGGCAGAAGTTTCTTGCACTAGCTGCCCTTACTCCAATCCTCAGGGCTCCTTCTGGACAGAAGTTATGTCTCATGATCCTTTTGTGTCATCTGCGCTTTACAGAACAAAGCGTAGGTTCAAGGACTTCATGAAGAGAAAGGCACAGTGTTCTCAGCTCATCATGGTGTCTAACACATTATCTATAAAACACACATCCGCCCCAACTCATCATTTTGATACAGAGTCTGCCCTTCCATTAGATTCTCACTCAGTGTCCCTCCTCCCTCATCCTTATGGTTTTCATAAATATACATCAAATCTTATTTGAATATGAATAGCGCTTAGTAACAAAGAACTACCTGTTGACTCCACGAATCCTTAGCTCTGAAATAAACATGGGTTGACAAAAGGAGTGAAGAAAGACCAAGATATTTCTCAGTGTTGGAGGAAAATTACGTAGGTGAAGTTACTACCAGATCAACCCACACAAGGGGAGAAAGGATCATTGCAACATGATCTCGACTCTATAACCTTATTGCAGTTTATTATATAAACTGGAATTGGGAGATCAAAATTTTCACTAACTGATGTAAAGGATTTTCCATTCATCTAGCCTTTGATTTTCAAATTTAATCATAATGAGAAAACTTATTTTTAAATAAGATATAGTGCTCATTTGTAGCTGTTCTTTATGGACCCAATAGAACTAAGGAGGAGTAAATTCACAGGGAGGAGAGTGTCCTAAATGAGGTAAAAATAGCTGGATGTGCAGCTTGGCACCAACATTTCTGAGTGCTTCCAACCCCTCCTTGCCAAGTTCCATCCTATCGTGTGTTTAGGAATTTTCTAGAAGGTGGGAGAGAGGATGGACATTTGCCCAACTCAGTCCCCCCTGAACTTCCTCATTCCCAAGTGGAAAGTCACAGAAGCCCCTCTGAATAATTCCACAACCCTCTGGAATTTTGGCTTTCAGAAAGAAAATGAGGATGGAGCTATTTCAAGACATTAAGGTTATGTATACAAGATACTGGCTTGACCATCAAATTGACTAAAATAAAAACAGCCCCCAAGTCATGTTAAGGGATGTCTCTGAGACGAGTCTGAACCTTACACTCAAGGACCAAAGTGGCATCCAAACATTTGCAAGCTTGTTGACAGTGATGAGTGCTCGTGTCTGGATCCTGGGGAGGCGTGGGTGGACGGAGGCATCCTGGCATTCCCTTGTCGCCCTCCCTGTTCAGTTTATAACACGGATCCTGATCTAATGATGTCACCAACGAACACTCTCCCAGCTCTGAGAAGGAATCCTACTCTCTGTGCTGGGGCCGTGGGAAAGAACTGGCTCCGTGACCTTTCCCACCCCCTCAGCATCACTTAGTTGGGAGAGCTGAGTGGCTGAAGGGAAAAGTCTCTGGACGCTGGAGAAATACAAGCAGAGACAGCCCAAGAGCAGTGGAACAGCCATAGGAACAAGGGCATTATTGGGATTCTCAGCTATAATGCTGAGAACTATGTATTTTCAGTTTAATGTACATTTATTCAACCAGCCATTCAACTATCTATCCATCTACCAATTCATCCACCACCCATCCATCTATCAGCCCTTCACCTATCTGTTCATCTGCCAATCCACCCATCACCCATTCACCCTCCCGCCTATCCACCCATCCACCATCTATCCATTATTCATCGATCCATCCACCCACCTATCTATCCAACGCCAATTCACCCAGCACCCATTCATCATCTATCCATCCATTTATTCGTCCAGTCATCCATCCAACAAGTGTTCATTGAACACTGCTGGGAGCCGGTTCCTTGCTTAAGGAACTTAGAAACTTATTTGTACCTGCCGAAAAAGATGCTATGCTTGCAGCCTTCTGTACTTTGGAAGGCACTGTACCTGGTGTTTGGAAAGGGCCCTCCCCCACCCCATTTCTGCTTGTCTAGTTGGCCACCTCCTCTCTGTACCCTCAGGTCCCAGTTCAGGGGCCACCTGATCGGTTTGCCGCCATGATTCCAGCTCAATGGGTCCTTGGCTGATGTCGTCACTACATCTTGCCACACGCCCAATAACCAGTGACCATAATGGGTTGACATTATTCCCAGGGTGCCTCCTCACTGAACTCTAGGTTCCTTTCTGCCCTGGACCATATCACTGTGCCCACAGGGAATCCTGTGGATGGTGCACATGGATAGGTGGGCTGTCCAGAAATGTTTGCTGACACAGTTGAAGGAAGGAAGGAAGGAAGGAAGAAAGGAAGGAAGGAAGGAAGGAAGGAAGGAAGGAAGGAAGGAAGGAGGGAGGGAAGGAGGGAAGGAAAGAAGACCAAGTAACTATGGGCTTGTTTTCTAATCGTTCTATGAATGATCACTGAGAGCTGTTTTGCAGGTGCTAGACTTATGCTGGGAGCCGGGGACAACGCAGGGAGCAGGTCTGTCACAAAAGTCCCTGCTGTCCTGGAGCCTTCACTCAATAGAGCCAAAGGCAACACACACAGCCCAGACAGTGCCCGAGTGGCCGTGTGGCGTCGACAACAGACTCTGACCATGGGAGCATCAGCTGCAAGCAAGTCAGGTGCTGGAGCCACATCCTGAGCTGCGGCAGGGGGGACACAGAGAGGCTGGAGCAGGGACTACGACAGACGGTGCTCAGAGCCGTGTCTGCACACGGCATCCTGTCTGGGAGGACGGAGGCTCTTTAAGCTCATTTGTTAACCCCGTGATTGCTTCGTTTGGGAGTTGGTGGAATGAGACACCAGATCTCAGGACGCAGACAACACAGCTTCTGTCGGCCTCTGGGGAGGAAGAGTATGTTTAGAGAACTGAACTCAGCTCAAAGTGGAGGGCTGCTGACCGAGGACATGAGCGGCTGGTTGTCTGCCACCTGGTGGGTCATTCTTGATACCCGTCGCCCTGGGGGAGGAGTCTGTGGTATGAAGAGGAGGTGGGCGGCCCCAGGACTGCTGGGCGCATCAGTTTGGGAGGAGGCCAGCCTCCAGTTTCGAAGACATAACATATCTCTCTAAGCCACGAGGGCCGACTTCTCCATCAGGCACGAGGCCTAGGGCCCAGGACCTTTGTTGGGGCTCATGTGAATGTTTTAGTTGCATTTAAATAAGGAGACATAGGGGCGCCTGGGTGGCCCAGTCACTTAAGCATCTCTTGGTCTGGGCTTCGGTCATGGTCTCATGGTCAGCTCTGCGAGGACGGCTCAGAGCCTGCTTGGGATTCCCTCTTCCTCTCTCTCTGCCCCCGTGCTCCCACGCTCTTTCTCTCTCTCAAAATAAATAAATAAACATTTAAAAAAACCAGAAATAAATGAATATAATCCAGCCTAGGTTATATTTGTCTTTATACCACTGCGGTTCGAAAATATAAGCTGTGATTTTTACATAGGTATCGTCTCAAGCATAAAACTGGGGAAACTGAGCAAGCCTCCTAAACCAGAAGGTCTTCAAAGGCCCTCGATCTTTCAGACGTTTTCCAGATGACTCAACCCACTCACCTGGGCAGGGCAGAATGTTGCATTCCTGGTATTCCAGGGAAGGACCCAGGCAAGGCAAGCCCCCATACTTGGGCTCGGGGTTGTTGCAAACCCGCTTCCGGTGCCGGATGCCCCTGCTGCAGTCGCGGCTGCACTGGGACCACGACGTCCAGGCTGACCAGGCCCCGTTGACGGTGTGGGCTGAGTATCTCCCGGCACGCAGGAAATCACCAGAAAGGCCTGCCAAAGAAATGACCCAAGTGTGATTTTATTAGACGTCCTTAGAGGAAGCACAGTGCAAACTAACTTTCATTCTGCATCAGCTGCCTGCTTCGTTTCTAGAACTACAGTCTCCAAATCGGCTGAATACTTTTTAAGCTGCAAAAGCCAAACAACTGCAGGCAAATGATAATCACCAATCACTCAAATTTCTTCCTCTGCGGCTGCTATTATAGAGGATGCAGCTGAGAACTAGGTTTGTAAACGTGGTGACTTCCTTACACAAGGAACAGGCCTTGGGTTCCGTGGGTCACTTATTTTCCTGAGAAACTTCTTCCCAAAAAAACACCACTTTCTCACTTCCTGCGGGAATGCTGCAACAAAACTGGGCTGTCTGGGTCGAGGAGATCCTCACCACTGGGGACATCCATTTGGAGAAATGGAAGCATGATTCAGACATGTTACTAAACCCATTCCTTTATCCGTGAGCCTTTCCCAAGTGAATTAATGCTGGTGAAGGTTCCAGAGTTAATTCGGAGTTAATTGCTTCACAGGCCACGGAGACATGGGTCTGTTCAAGAACCATGCAAGGGGCGGAGCTCGTGACCGGGAACTGAACACATCCGTGAATGAGCTTGCCCAGTGGCCACGCTCCCACGAGGTTCAGCCCACACTTACCAGCAAGTGTGTTTCCCTAGGGACAAATGTGGTGCTAAGAGCAGTATAGCAGTGAGAAAATGTCTAGTGTTAGGAACGGGCTCTGACTGTGTACCGTGTCTGCTCTGCTCTGAGCACTCTGCACTGGGGAAGTCATTCAGTTAGGCACACTCAAAACTCCTGTTGGCTTTGGTGAAAATGGCTGCTCGCTTACAATATTAAAAATATTCAGTAATTCTCTCAGATGCTGGCAATGTGAAGCGGGTTTTAACTAAAACTCTGAGGACGCCACGAAGTTCCTGAAAGGTGTGACAAGGAAAATGTACTAACAGTATTAACAGCTTGCTGCCAAGCTCTTCTGTTGTTAAGAACTCTGGCTCTGAAACCTAGGTAGGAGGCTCTTTTGAGAAAATGGATCAGAAATGTCTTTCTGTGATAAGCCGTCGCTCTGAGGTTAATCAATACAGAAAAAACTATGCACAAACAAGCCTCATTTTGGGCGGTCAGAGGCAAAGAAGTCCAATATTGTATTTTCAAGATGTCAATACCCAAATGTGTAGATGGTCATTAGAACCGGAAGCCCCGAAGACACAAGGCAGGTGAAGTACTTTTTAAGCCTTGCCCAGGATATACTTTTAGAGGAAATATGGGGTATCTTTTGTAAATGTGTATCAAACTTGCTTTTAGTTTATATTATCATTGAAAAGAAATATCAGCTCTGGTTTTATTATGTATCTGAGAATGAAAGGGTTAGAAAATAGATGTTCAGAAAAGACAATGACATTCCTGTGGGGACACACTGCCATTCACTGTCTCTTTTTCACTTAGATGTCATAAGAAATAAGACAATTTACCGCCTTCTCAAAAATGAGAAAGAAGTGAATGACTTGGGGACACGGTTGCCAGATTTTGCAAATAAAATAGAGGAAGCCCAGTGAAATCTGAATTTCAGATGAACAAGAAGTAATATTTTAGGGTAAGTATATCCCAAATGTTGCATGGGTCATACTTATCCAAAAAAAGATTAACGGGGCACACTTATATTTAAAAATTCTGAAAAATATCTGAAATTCATCTTTAACTGGGGATTTTGTATTTTATGTCATAATGCTAATGTGACATCAAGGCTCATCCCTTGTGGAATGTAGATCTTACAAATGGGACCTCAGTTCTCTCTTGATATTCCATCATGTATCTTTTCTTCTTACAGCAGGGTTCACAGAATATGAGTTAATATGATTTTGCTTGATTTTCTACATGTAGGGTATTTGCTTTATGTAAATTGTTGACTTATTTGCACAAAAGTTTTCTCTAAAGCAGACTTTTTTTTTTTCAAGAAATAATGAACAAACTTATATATAGTTGGTGAACTACATTGAGCAGGAAGGTTTGGGGTCAGGAAATAGTTAATGTCATAACGTACAACCAACCAGGTGTGGCTCTTGATGGTGACTGCCAGGTCTCCGCCCCTGATGTTCAGAGGCTCCCTGGAGGAGGCATGGACATTCGTGACCAGTGTGCTGCTGGTGGCCCTCACTTGGAGCCTCTTGGGAGCCACTTCCCTCTGGCAGTGCAGGAGGCCGTTTATCGCACCCCCATGAATTTATCCCATCCACATCAGCCCAACATGGCGACCACCTCTGTAGTTCATCATGGCCACCCACTCTGGGTCTAAGGAGCCTTCTCTAAAAGTGACGCTGATAGTGATTGTGCTTTCTCTGCCACGTTCATGTTGGGACAATACACCCAAAAGGTGGAACCCTACACACAAAAGTGCTGAGAGATGTCCCAGGTGCATGATATTACCATTGCCGTTCTCATGCCATCATGCTCTGAGAGCCATCTGTGAACACCTATTTCCTTTTCCCTATTGGACAGATTTGGTGAAAGGAGATGAGAAGGTCAGAAGTGATGAATCAGAAAGCAGAAATGAAGCTCTCTGGGAAGGCCAGGTTGCAGTAGAGACAGCTGAGCTCCAGCAAGTGAGTTGTCAGAGGAGAGTTGCCCCCTCAGCTGGGGGGCCAGGTGGAGGGTGCCTCTTCTGGTCTATCTTGGAGCTTTCCTTTCCGCTATGAATATGGTACTGAAGGGATTAAAAAGGCAGAGCAGTTTCAAAGACTATTAAAGGATCCTCACAGGCTGAACTTTATAGCAGAAAGGTCCTTCTCTAGACAGAAGCACAGAGATGCACTTTCTTTGTCTGTATCCAGTTTGGGGATAATCAGAGGAAAAGCTTATTTGCCGCTTACATTTAGTACCAGAGGATTCGTGGAAGACCATTGAGCCTTCCTCCACATATTTTCTGATATTAAATAAATCTCCCCCAAACTGTTCTGGACCTGGTACGAAGGCAGTGATATTCTGAGGGCTGAATTCACAGGACCACCTCAATACAGAACTCTTTCCCATCAGTTTGCTACAAAAGGCATTTGTGCATTTGTGAGATGCTGGTGTAGATTGCTGAGGGGAAAATAATCAAAAGGCAAAGAGCCCCTTGCTCAGCTGTGACCTTAGAGACAGGCTCACCCGCCCGTCTGTGGGAGTCGATCAGTCCGGGGAGGGCGGGGTGGCGGCTCACCGTCTGTAGAGCAGCCGCTGGTGCCGTCACTGGAACAATACCGCATCTCGATTCTCTGTCTTCCCACTTCCAGCAGATTGGGGTCCGGCAGGCGGGCTTTGCAAGTGTAGCGGAATCGCTGCTCATAGTGGCCCCCGTTGTCTGAGATGTTGACCGGCGTCCAGGGCGTCCAGGGTGTGGTCTTCTTCAGCTCGGGGCATGGGTTGATATTGCAGGGTTGGTACTCCTGGTGGAGAAAGGGGGGGCAGGTGCTTATTGCAAGGCATAAACTGAAGCCAGGGCTGCCTCTCTTTAATGAAAGACAGGACTCTCTAAAACTTCACATCCTGACACCCAACCACTACTCGACAAAGTGACAAACGCATTTCTGTTAAATTGGGCAGCTGAGAGCATGTCCAGGGTTCAGGTCAAGCACAGAAGGAATCTGCACAGGGGCGCCTGGATGGCTCAGTTGGTTAAGTGTCCCACTCTTGATCTCGGCTTAGGTCAGAGATCAAGATCCAATCTCAGATTGGAGAGATGGAGCCCCACACCCGGCTTTGAGCTGACAGCACAGAGCCTGCTTAGGATTCTGTCTCTCTCTGTCTCTCTCTCTCTCAAAATAAACTTTAAAACAAAAGAAGGAATCTGCACAGTTTATCCTGTGTCAACACAGAGAATGAGACAGTAAGTGTAACCGTATGTGGATAAGAATAATGATCTCATAAAAATCATCTTCCTTCTTTCACCAGATAAATAACCAAAACTACTGATTATTCCAATGTTAAGCTTAGCTGTTTTTTTAAAAACAGCTTAATGTTTAAATGATGAAACCCAAACTTTTTTTTGGACAATGTAATGCTCAGTGAGATTTAATGAGTATTTTAAGCTCTGGGATCACAGATTCTAAGCATCAGAGTAGTGGAGTATCCAAATAAAACACACAATATGTAATAACTTTGTTAAAAAAATATTTGTTTATTTATTTATTGACAGAGTGTGTGAGCGGGGGAGGGGCAGAGAGAGGGAGGGACAGAGGATCCGAAGCAGGCTCTGCAATGACAGCACAGAGCCCAATGAGGAGCTCCAGCTCACAAACGGTGAGATCATGACCTGAGCCAAAGTCGGATGCTTAACCGACTGAGCCACCCAGGCACCCCTGTAATAACTTCTAGAGTGTAAGTTTCACAGCTGTTCCCCATTGATACACCCATGGCATTTCTGTCTCTCCTCCTTTCCCTCACTACCAGACACCTCCCTTGTAAGCACAGACTACATATGAAGGTCTGGCAATGGGACATGGGGTGTGCTGGTGGGGGCGGGGTGGAATTCACAACTACAATTATTAAAATCCTTCAAGATTGATTTGTCAATAATTCTAAACATAAAAACTGCCACATATGAGGGGTACAGAGGACTGAGGACACAGCACTACCTTAATGTTCCTTCATTTTACAATAAAGGCTATTTCAATAAAGGCTAATGAGGAAAACCCACAATATTTAATGCACCCAGTTATGGCCATACTTTAAAAACCATTTTTATCAATGTTAAACATATGCATAAAACAAGTGTTAAATAGCCCTCTAAGCTTTCTTATGAAAAAGAGAACCACTCTATCTTTCTCCATATTGTTTTTTTAATGCTTATTTATTTTTTGAGGCAGAGAGAGAATAGGGGCAGGGCAGAAAGAGAGGGAGACACAGAATCAGAAGCAGGCTCCAGGCTCTGAGCTGTCAGCACAGACTCCAACGCAGGGCTTGAACTCATGAACCAAACCGCGAGATCATGATCTGAGCCGAAGTTGGACACTTAAACAACTGAGTCACCCAGGCGCCTCTCCCCCATATCTTTTAGTTGAATATTTTCATATGTATCCCACAGATCTAACAACTAGAATTTTCCAGGATTAGGCATTAGCTATTAACTATGCACTAATGGAAAAAAGAGGGTCTGGCCCTTTACTCCCCCACCCCCTCATGTGTCTAGAACAATGTTGAGGACTTCCCATCTCCTATTATCTGAATACGGTGATGCTGCTCTTTCGGTTAGATCAAGATCCAGTGTTTTCACTTCTAACTAGGCAAATACCATCAACAACCAAATGGGTGGTAAACTGATGGGCTGCTGTGTCTTATCCAGGTCCCTTGCACACCAGTGTTTTGGTGGTGGTTGTATAGATTCTATGAATTCACCATTAATTCATCCCTCTCCCCTTCAGTCAGGGATTCAGACCCAGTAAGAACTGCCTTTCTTGGTTTATGCCTTGAAAGAATACACCTCTAATACAATATTAGAGAGTTTCCAGTAGAAGAGAAAGTAGCCAGGTGTGCCCGCACTGCCAGCTCTCTCTGGAAGCCTATTAAAATACCTACCTTGTCATGATTCTAATTGTTCTAACTGCTTTTCTTGACTCATAACCCATGTTTTAAAGAATTTTATAAGCAATACTCAGGAGCTCTTCATGTTTGTGACATCATAGGCCTTCAGCAGAGAATCTGGAAAGTGCTTCTCTGACTTAATACTTTCTGGCCATTCCTTCCCCGCCCACGCTGGTGTTCCTCATTTCCACACCAACACACCCGGAAGACAGATGACTTCATTTTCTTTTGTTTATAGCATCTTTTATTATGGTATTATTTGAATGTCACTCCCAAAATGAAAAAATAGCCCCAAGGAATGCCATCAACCCAATCGTGTGAAAAACTAGACAGAACCTGCGTGAGCCCTCTCATTTTCTCTCGAAATGGAGGCCACATGAGGGGAAGACAATAAACTCTTGTCTGAGGTCTTTGAGGCTTACAGCGTGACAGCACTGCCATCCCCAGATTGAAAATGCCACATGCCACTGTCATCCCCTTCATCAGTCTGGACCAGCCTGGCTGGGCAAGGGTCCAGGCTCTTTGCTGAAACAGACTCAGAACATATGTGGTTTATGGACCCCTGCTACAAAATGCAGGTCTTTAAGCCTTAATTAGTTCAAAATCACCTATAAAACAGTAAGATCCCACATCTTAATAAATAAACGTACAGGATGCTCCCAATAACTCTTAGCTTCCGTATGCTAGAAATTTCACATTTTCTATGGAGGTGAAGTTTAATTTTTGAAATACATGACTAGCAAATATATTTAAAAGCTGGCTCAAGTTGAGGTGGTCTCTGTGTGCTGGTGACACATTCAGTGGGGAAAGGGGTCATGTGCCCCTGAGATGGGCCCAGCTCCCAGATAAAGACCAATCCAGGCTTCTTAGACCTAGTCTCTGATAACAAGGTTTGTTCTTCTGTTCATTGTCCCTGCATCATATGAAGTTTACCATGAGACTCAGAACTTCTTTTTCCACCTTCCTTTTGAGGTTTGATTACGACACATTCATTTAACATATCAAATTATGAAGTGCCGAGAAATGGTTATGACCAGTTTTATATTACTGGCCAAAATTATCAAGTGATTCAGTTCAAGGGGGAGTAGTTCTACGGCTTAGTTGAATCTGCACACTACAACGTGGTGAGGAACCCCTACGATAACTACCCGGCCCTCAATGGAATGTGAACGGCATTACCTTTGATGTTAAAAATTGGAAATGTTTTCCAAGACATTTCGGGGAGCTAATGACTATTACTTGACACATAGGGTTCTTGATATTCTGGTGGAAATTATCAGGTAAAAATGGTTACTAAAATCAATCCCACTTCTGGGTATATATCTGAAGAAACTGAAATCAGGGTCTTAGAGTGATGTCTACACTCCCATGTGTATTGCAGCACTACTCAGAGTAGCCAAATACGGAGACAAACTAAGTGTGCATCAAAGATGAATGGATAAATAAGACGTGGTATGCTGTGTGGATATCATATGTAATATACAATACAATGGATAATACACAATATATACTATAATATATACTATTATTCAGCCATAAAGGGGAAGGAACTCCCCTGACATATCCAGGCTTTTATGCCTCTGGTTAGATTATTTGGGTCTTAGGAGGCTCTCAAGGCTTGGCCAGTGATAAAAGTTATCACTGGAGAGACTTCATTCTAGAACATTCTATGGTCTTCCTTAAGAACAAAGGAGGAACACAGTTACTAGGTTGTCAGCCATCCTATATTTAAATCAAATTCTTCTACAGACACACACCGGCAGTGTCACGGTACCCCGTGTGACAGGAACACAACATGTGAAGGAACACAGAACCCAGGCTGGAAGGTCTTCCCCACTTTCTCCCATGACAGGGCTTTCATGTGTGTTTCACAAGGTGGTAATGAGGGTCAACTGAAATCATTAATAAGCAAACACTCTGTAAACCATGGAAAGCTATATGAAAGTGAGATTTTGTTATTACTCTACGGGCAAACCAAGGTCTAACATGGATATTCTGTCCCATTTCACGTTTCTTGACTGCAAGCCACTGAGAAAATCCTCAAGCAAAGAACTGATCCCCAAAGCTGAGGATTGTTTTGATTTATTCCACCAAACGGACCAGCCCAATATGACCATTTAGAATGGAAATCTCTTATTTGGTCCCTGAAAACCCCCTGCAATAAGGCTAAAGAAAAAATGAATGATATTTTCTGTACAAAGAAAAGAAGAAACAAATGGGAAGGTTCAGAGGGCCTCTCTCTTGCCACAGAGTAGCTTAGACCCTCAGAAAATATTTGTTGATATTTCAATCTTCAATTTCCTTCAGTTCCACTACTGTCCGCTAGTGTCACAACACTACCATAAGCTTTAAGGGTGGTAAGGTCAGCAAAGCCTCATTGGAGAACAGCAGGTACGTTTGGGTAGAAGGCTGCGTACCCAGCAGCGAGATATCGGCACCTCTGGGAGAAGAAGCCAGGGGAGCAAGCTGGACCATGGAACAAGCAGGAACACAGAAACCAACGGGCCCCCAATGCTGTTTGGACATGACTGAATCAAGGATATTCTGAAGCCTTGGGGGGTGGGGGTGCGGAGGAAACAGCACATAAAAGCCTCTCTTGGAGTCAAAACCCCGGTGTGACAATGACCTTCTAAACACAAAATCCACCATTTTTGACACTTGGATGGACCTTGAGGGCATTAAGTTATGTGAAATGAGTTGTACAAAGAAAGACAAATTCTGCATGATATCACTTCTATGTAGCATCTAGAAAGGACAGGCTCAGGGCACCTGGGTGACTCAGCCGGTTGAGTGTCTGACTCTTGATTTCAGCTCAGGTCATGGTCTCACAGTTTTGTGGGTTCGAGCCCCACATTGGGCTCTGCACTGAACCTGCAGAGCTTGCTTGGGATTCTCTCTCTCTCTCTCTCTCTATCCCTCCCCTGCTCATGCTTTCTCTGTCTCTCTCAAAATGAATACATTATTTAAAAAAACTATTTAAAACATCAGAAAATAAAAAAGACAAAAGACAGACTCAGAGCAACATAGTGGTGGTTACCAGAGGTTGGGGAGATGGGGAAATGGGGAGATACCAGTCAAAGGGTACAAACTTCTGGTCATGAGGTTAACAAGTTTGGGGATCTAATGAATAACATGGCGATTATGGCTAATATTGTATCACATAACTGAAGATGGCTAAAAAAGTGGATCTTAGATGTTGTCACCTCAAAACAGAAGAGGTAGTTATGTAACCAGATGGAGGTGGTAGTTTAGCGCTCTGGTGGTAATTATTTTTCAATAATAGATGTATCATATCAACATGAGGTATCCATTAAACTGATACAAAGTTATATGTTAGTTATTTCTGGAAAAAAATAAAGCTGGGAAAACATAAAAATAAATAAAGGAAACAGCTGATGCAAGGAAGAACAGAAATAAATGGTCAAGAACAACTAAGAAAAATAAATCAAGAATGCTTACTAAAGCCATATTACACAATTCTCCAGATATGTGCCCTCATATACTCTCTGTCCCAGTCAACGCTGAAAGAATTATGCACATAAAGTCTAACCCAGCAGCTAGGAGGCGCTGACAGAAATGGCCCCTGGGGTCCATCCTCTCCTCCCATCTGAATCGGCTCTTTTGTTAATTCAGGCCATCATCACCTCTGTGAGCCCTGGTTCACAGAATTAAAGCACAAATGTCATGGAAGTTTGTCTACTTCTAAGCCTGCTTCCACCAGTAGATAGGACTTTTGTCCTGTTTACTTTATATTACCAGTCTTAAGTGTTGTGGTTTTTTTGGTGAGCAGATACCTCATATTGATCAATTCACAAATAAGTGCGTTCTGAGGGAATATGCATAAATTTGGGGAGCACATTTCGGTGGTGAAGAGGGGCTCTGTGTATTGTTGCTTATTCTTCCTTTGAAAACCACTACAATATCTATATTCCATAGGTTGAAAGTAAAATAGATGGTGACAATTCAAGCAAAATTTTGATAGCGTGCGCTCGGCACAAAGTAAGAAAATTACCCTTAAAGTCATTTTATGAATAGCTGAGGATATGAACTGAATTTATTCTCATATGGAATATGCAAGGTTCTCATATGCATTTATCAAGTTCTCTTCCAGCAATGAACGCTGTCTGGTTGAGACAGAAAGTCATTCTGTACAAAACAAATAAGGAAGAAATGCAGTCTGGCTTGCCAAGGACCACAGCGCTAAAGCTCGTGCACAGCAGTAGGTCTGTGATCCTTGACCCCTGTGGCAATGAGAATACAGATTGACGGAAGTCCTGGAGATGAGCTTGGTGGTACCCAGTTAGAGAAGTAAGCACGAGATGATGGATTCAAAATTCTGTGGCCACAGAATGATTTCTGCTTCTAACCAAGATGGAGGAACAGAAACGGAATTAACCCTCTCACCAAACAAACAAAACAAACAAAAAAAACTAAAAAATGTATGAAACAACAGTTCTTAAAACTCTGGACACCAGGTAATGAAGGAAAGTGACTGCCAAGTGATGGGATACATGAGGTAAGCCCCACAGCTGACCCAGCCTACAACCTTGATGAGGTCTCCAGGCTGTGGTGGAGGAAGGAGAAGCCCAGGCACACAGACTAGGGATTGAGGAGACAAAGCTGAGAGGTAGAGGAAGCCAAAGGGGCTAGAGTTCTCAGGAGAGATGCACAAAGAAAACTCCAGTATTATGCAGAGATATCACCCCAAGCACTCAGTTGGGTACCAATCAGTGAATGCACATGAGGAAACCACACGGGTGGGGAAAGATTTGCCTGCAAAGATCGAAGGGAACAGAGTACATCACTCACACAGCACCAGGCATAGTGCTTGCTCCTCAGAGCAAGAGTGAACACCCTTACAATTCACTGGGCATCCGTTAGATGCCAAGAAGCGTCTTGCCTCCACAGTGGGAAAAAGCACCCCAAAGTTCTGTTCTGATCTCAACAAACAAAGCCTAAGAAAAAGCCAAAATGATCATACTCGTTTCACCTAAATTGATCATGTCCCAACAGAGAGCTTTAGCAGAATTTCAGGAACACAAAAGTGTCCCCTTTACAAAAAGGAAAAAAAATCACAATGCCTCACACCTAATCTATAATGACCAGATACACAAAGGAGCTTCTGGAAAACATAAGCTATTATGAGATGAAAAATCAGTCAATGGAAATTGGCACAGAAATGACACAGGTGACAGAATTTGTAGTCAAGAACATCAAAAACAGTTATAACTGTATTTCATGTGCTCAAGAAGCTAGAAGTAGACTGAACACAGGAAGTAGAGACACGGAAGATAAAAAGAAGAAATAAACTCAACCACACAGAATATTTCCAGGTACATGAAAAGGAGAGATCACATCTCAAATCATCTGAGGTTGACTTTAATCTGAAATCAGAACCAGACAAAGACATTACAAGGAATGAAAACTGCATGTGAATATGTCACATGAACTTAGACACAAAAATGCTTGATGATATTTTAATAAGAAAAACTCCAATCTGCATGAAAAGGTTACTTCTCAGGATTAAGTGGTGATGATGTCAGGCGTGCAAGGTTGCATTAACATTTGAAATGTGATAAACGTAATTCACCATTTATTAACAGTCTAGAAAGTAAACTTATAAGATCATGTCAAAAGAAGCAAACATATTACTTAATAAGATCCAACATTCATGCCTTATAGAAACTCTCCATCAACTGTGAAAAAAAATAAACTTCCCACACCTGATAAAGGACATGTATTAAAAATATACAAGCGACATCTTACTTAATGGTTAAAGCCTGCATGCTTTCTTCTTAAGATCAGAAACAAAGCAAGGATATCTGTCCCTATCATTTCTAGTCAATATTATACTGACAATTCCACCTGGTACAGCTAGGAAACAAAAAGAGTTACAAGTCATCTATAACAGAAAAAAGAAGTAACTATCTTTTTATGCACAAACATTGTGATTGTGTATGTAGAAAATACTGCAGAATCTACCACAAAGCTACTAGAAGTAACATTAATTTACCAAGGCTTCAGAATAAAGGATCAATATAAAATATTAATTTCATTCATATGTACTAGCAATGGGAAATCAGAAATTAAGAGAACGCCATTTACAGGGGTGCCTGGGTGGCTCAGTTGGTTAAGCGTCTGACTTTGGCTCAGGTCATGATGTTATGGTTCATAGGTTCGAGCCCCAGGTCGGGCTCTGTGCTGATAGCTCAGAGCCTGGAGCCTGCTTCAGATTCTGTGTCTTGCTCTCTCTCTGCTCCTCCCCCACTCATACTCTGTCTCTCTGTCTCTGTCTTTCTCTCTGTCTCTCTCTCTCTCAAAAATAAACATTAAAAAAATTTTTTTAAAAAGAATGCCATTTACAGTATCATCAAAAATATGAAATACTTAGAATACATCTCACAAGTTACGTGCATGACTTGTACATTAAAGGAAACCAAACCTCCTAAATGATGTGCAGAATCAATGCAATCTTAATCGCAATTCAAGAAGGCTTTTGGAGGGGGTAAAAATTGACAAGCTGGTTCTAAAATTCATACAGAAATAAAAAATATCTAGAATATTGAAAACATTTTGGAAAGGAAGAACAAAGCTAGAGGACTTCAACTTACTTCAAGATTCATAGAACTATAATAACCAACATGCCATGGTGTCAGAATCAAGATAGAATGCTGAGCAAAGGAATTCTAGACTCGAAAGTCCAGAAATAGACTTGAATATATGATTTATTTGGTTTTGATAAGGGAGCAAAAGCAATTAAATATCCATATGCAAAAAGAAAACCTTTGACCAATAACTTGCCGTTTCTTTGATAATAAACTCCAATGCACCATAGGCCAATTATCTAAGACCATAAATCTTCCAGAAGAAAAACCTAGAAGAATCCCTCTGTGAGCTGCGGATAGGCAAAGACTCAATGCCAAAAACATTATTCCTATAAGAAAAACAATGACAATTTGAATTGTTCAACATCAAGAACTGCTTTCCTTTGAGAGACACCGTGAAGAGAAAGAGACGCAAGCCACACTTGCGTGTGAGAGAAAAAAGAGTTGCAAATCAAAGATTCATATCCATTACATATTTAAAAAACGAAAACTCAACATTAAAAGAACTTAATATAAAAATTGTCAAGTGATGGAAATAGACATTTCACATGATAAGATATGTAGGTAACCAAAAAAGCATATATAAAGCTGCTCAACACCATTTGTTGGGAAAAAAAAAAAGAAAACCGTAAGGAAACTACCAGACACCATTAGAATGGCTGAATTAATCATAAACCCCAAACTTGACCCCATGAGTGCTGGTGAGCTTACAGAGCACCAAGAACCCCTCTCTTACCCTGCTGGTAGAAATGTAAAATGGCACAATCCCTTCAAAACCATTTGACACTTTCCTAAAAAATTAAACAGACGCTTACCATGAGACCCTGCCATCTCCTCCCTAGATATTTACCCGCATATGTCCGGGGAGCCTGGGTGGCTTAGTCAGTTAAGCGTCCGACTTTCAGTTAGGTCATGATCTCGTGGTTTGTGGGTTCGAGCCCTGTGTCAGGCTCTGTGCTGACTGCCAGCTCAGAGCCTGGAGCCTGTTTCAGTCTGTGACTCCCCCTCTCTCTGACCCTCCCCTGTTCACGCTGTCTCTCTCTCTCTCCTAGAAATAAATAAAACATTAAAAAAAAGAAAGAAAGAAAGCGTATGTCCACGCAAATACTGGTACACAAATATTCTTCAAAGCTCTCCTGGTGATAGCCCAAAATAGAAACAGCCCTTATGCCTACCAGCAGGTGAATATCTAAATAAACCATCTTCTATCCAGATAATGGAGTATTACTCTGCAATAAGAAGAAATGAACTGTTGATGTGTGCGACATAGAGGAATCTGAAAATAATGCTCAGTGAACGAAGCCAGCGGGATAAGTGACACTGTCTAATTCCATTCACGTAAAATGATGGAACATGAAAACTGGGGAGTCAGAAAGATCAGTGGTCACCTGGGATCGGCGACATGAAGGAGAGAAGAGTGACTAAAGGGAGGAAGGAAACTTGCAGGCTGATAGGCATGTTCATTATATTGAGGGTGCCCACAGTCTCACGGATGTGCACATTTGCCAAAACTTGTCAAATTTTATACCTACACACACAGTGTATTGTATGCCAATCATACCTCAATAAAACAATTAAAAAATATATGTCCATGGAAAAACAAGTCTTTTCCTAATAAATGGTGGTTACCTTGCTGATTAGAAGGGATATTCAAAAGAGCTGTGTTGGCACGTACTTGCACACATTATGATTACAGCTCTATTTTTCATAACATTCCCGGTGGAGTATTGGCAACGGAAATGCTTTATAAATGCAACACGTGCACCAGTAAGCCCAAATGTACGTGTCATCATACGTGCCTGCAAAATGCTACTTTTGTTTTTTAATTAAAAAAATTTTTAATGTTTATTCATATTTGAGAAAGATACAGAGCATGAGTAGGGGAGGGGCAAAAAGAGAGGGAAACACAGAACCTGAATCTGAGCCAGAGCTCTGGCTGACAGCCCAGAGCCCGATGCGGGGCTCAAACTCAGGCACGGCAAGACCGTGACCTAGGCTGAAGTCGGATGATAACCGACTGAGCTACTGGGGCACCCCAACTACTTTCTATCCATAGCGGACGTAGCCACTACCTGCTAGAGCCTATAGATGCCCGTGTATCAACTGCATGCTTTTATCATCTCATTTCTCCTATAAACATTTTCTTGAACTGCAGTGCGTTGTCACGCTGGTATAGGCTTTTGAACATGAAGGACTTAAAATCATCTTCCATGGCATCTGGAGAAGGTTTTGAGTCACAGGGCGGCTTGGTGGAAGAAGAACTCAGCCCCGAGGTCAGCTCCTCTCTGTCCCACCTTCTGCGAGTCTGCAAACGCTTGGAACATGCCTTAGTCCCTTCGGGCTGCTCTGACAACACAGAACAGGCTGGTTTGACAGAAATGCGTCTCCCCCGTTCTAGAGCCCGGGACCCTAATGTGAGAGTATTGTCATGGTTCAGTGAGGGCCTTCTTCTGGGTCACAAACTTCTCTTTGTGTTCACACATGGCAGAATGGGTGAGCCGACCGGGGCCAATTTTATAAGGACAATAATTCCACCCCTGAGGGCTCCACCTTCATGACCTCATCACCTCCAAAGGCCTCACCCCCTAATACCATCACTTAGGCATTAGGTTTCCAACACATGAATTCTGGGGGAGTTGGGGGTGTGGGACACAAACATTCAACCTATAGAACATATACCAACAAAGTGCCAAATCGGGTTACACAAGATGATCTCAGAATCCTAAACACATTTTGGAATCCATAGTCTTGCTTTGGATTCGTTCACTGACCCAAAATAATACTCTGGGCATACACCTAAATCTGTTTCACAGAAGGTGACAAAATTTGATACTCAAGGCTGCATGTCTACCCTAGCTTTTCTGAAAAGGCTGATGAATGAGAGATTTGTATGAATATTCCTGGTTTCTTTCCATTACTCTTACTAGTCATTAAAGCTCATTGAAATGAAATGGGACCTTTTTTAAAATGTGAAAGTG
The DNA here is from genome assembly GCF_003009895.1 of Hyaena hyaena. Taxonomy (NCBI): domain Eukaryota; kingdom Metazoa; phylum Chordata; class Mammalia; order Carnivora; family Hyaenidae; genus Hyaena; species Hyaena hyaena. The sequence goes on from NW_024081160.1 coordinate 679,595, forward strand.
GCATGATCATGGGAGTATGATAAAGTAGGAAATTCCGCTGTTCCATGCAGTACCTGCTTGCATGCCAGTGGGTTTCCTCTGAGTAAACTTTTACTGCTCCAGCTGTTTTCACGGGGTGTCCCGAGACCCTGCGTTCCTCAAGGGTAAAGCCTGGGGTTAATGCAACTTCCCTCTCACTGGGTGGCTGCCACCATCCTTGACTCTAAAGGGGGAAAGGACCTGGCTGAACATCTCAGTGGCTTTCAAATGGGTGCATTCACTTTCAACAAATGGTCATCCTACGCGTTTTTCTTTTTACTTCTTTAAGCACAGAAAAGCAAGCAAATATTCCTCTGCTGTCTTACTAAAAAAGATAAGTGTGTGTGTATGTGTTAGATTATATATGTGTGTACATATATAAAAATGGAACTGGCTTTCCCCCTTACACATTATTTTAGGCATTCTCTTTTATAACACTGTAGAAAGCCCAAGAGAATAAGAAAATCAGTGCTGTTGTTGGAAATCTTTATTATAGAGGCTGTGATTTGTGGGCAATCTATAAACTTACATCTCAAATGAGAAGATCCATTTATTTATTTTATTCTCTCTCTATAATGCCTTTAAATTCGTAGTCTCTGAGAGTGAACATCAAGAATTCAGACAGCTTTTTTTTTTTTTTTTTTTTTGGCAAATACTGTGCGATGAGAGGAAAAACCACTTTTAGCTGGAAGTGAAAACCTATCATTGGGGAAAATATTTCCTTCCCCAGTAGACAACTGAAATGGGTGACCTTGAGCAAAGGCGCCCACCTTTTCCCTCCATCCCTCCACTTTTGCTGTAACACCTGCTAGCTGCTTATTCACTTGGCAAAATTCCTAAAGTTAGCTTACAAAGATCATGAACACTCAGTTCTCTTGTGCATTTCATCAGACCTGTAGGATTGTATCTTCAGGCCCCTGATGAGAGTCTTCCTACTTGGAGGCTTGGGAACAGCTGCTCTGGTTTCCATTAGTCACCTGTGCCCTGATACCTCGATTATGGCATGGCTGTGATCTTAAGAGTACTGAGTACCGAGCACCCCAAATTCCCATCACCTGGGTGTCATGCCCTGCGTAATCCCCTCCCCATGACTGTGGCTGGGTCTTGGGAAGATGATGGCTTTGTGGCTCTCTTGATGAGATTCCTCCTAAGTGCTCCTCGTAGGGACAACAGAGAGATTGCCCTGATGGCTTTGAAGAAGTTATTGCCATGCTGTGGGGGGGAACGTGGCCAGGGACTAACAATGTCCTCCAGCCAATAGCTAGAAAGAAAATGAGGATCTCAGTCCCCAAACTGTAAGGAACTAAATTCTACAAACAACCAGAGGGTCTGAAAGAGGCCCCCCAGGCTTCAAAATGTTTGCAGCTCTTGATTTCAACCTGAGACTGAGCAGTGGGGCTGGTTCAACTGGGCCCAGACTTCCCTCCCATGGAAAGGTGGTATAATTAGTTGTGTTGTTTTAAGCCACTAACTACATTGGTGCCTATTTGTTACACAGCAACAGAAAACTAATACACTTATGTAAATATACATTTGTTATTTGTACTTAGGAGGGAATCTATTTTTTTCTAATATTCCAAGGATTCAGTGTAATAGATAATTCAAATGAAGCTGACTTTTCTTATCTCTGGCCTCCTTTGCCTCTTTTTTTTTTTTTTAATATTTTTAATTTACTTCTAGGAGAGAGAGAGAGACAGAGTGAGCAGGGGAGGGTCTGAGAGAGAGGGAGTCACAGACTCTGAAATTGGCTCCAGGCTCTGAGCTGGCAGTCAGCACAGAGCCCGACGCGGGGCTCGAACCCATGGACTGTGAGATCATGACCTAAGCGAGTCGGACATTTAACCTACTAAGCCACCCAGGCGCCCCTGGCCTCCTTTGCCTCTTAATCTAGTCTCTCTGTGGCAAAAAGATAAAAGGATTGGAATCCTTCCTGGAAAAATTCATTATCTTCCTGCTATGATCTTCCAATTCTCTTAGGAGAAAGTTTTGGCTAAGTTTTTTAAAAAGTGACCGTTACTTATTATTAATAATACCTAGGGAAGTCAAGGTATTAATAAGAGACTTGCAGATTATCTACTAAAATTAAGGTTGGTTGTCACAATTCAGGTTTTATTTAAGATGTTCAATGTCATACAGTGTTAATTTTTTTTAATTCAGCTTTATCGAATAGTGACAATACACATGTGTTGATGATCAAACTGTATTTCAACTTCACCAATTCCATTAAGGCTATAGATTTAATGGAAATCCACTATGCTTGAGTGAAATATATTGGGTTAATGTCTTTTGCCTTAAGGGCATAAGCGGAATTTAAAATGGTGTTGTATTCATTCCACAAACGATCTTTCTCTCGAATGGGTCTCTGTGGGACACTGATGGGAGCTGCAGAGAAAGGCATCTGTTGTCAGGAAAGACAGAAGCTGTGGGTTCAACAAAGTTAAATGGGGTTTCTTCAAAGCAAGAGTAATCAGAACTTATTTTAGGGAATTGAATGAGAGAGCACACCTGGGTGGCTCGGTCGGTTCAGCGTCTGACTTCGGCTCAGGACATGATCTCACTGTTCGTGGGTTCGAGCCCCGCATCGGGCTCTGTGCTGACCACTCAGAGCCTGGAGCCTGCTTCAGATTCTGTGTCTCCCTCTCTCTCTGCCCTTCCCCCACTCATGCTCTATTTCTGTCTCAATTATAAATAAACATTAAAGGAGAGAGAGAGAGAGACACCACATGAGCACAGGCTGTTGGGGAGGAAGCTACCTGGAATCAAAAAAGTTCTCAAAGGTGAGAGCAATTTAATAATTTCATTGTTTATGACTGCTTCTGCAATCAACATCACTGATTCAAAACTGAAAATAGGGGTGTATCTTGTATGAGTCACCCCTTTCCTGCCAAACCTAACTAGGATTGGAAAGATTGAGGATGGAGTCTTATGTTCATAAAACCCTTAGCCCATTTGACTCCATGCCTGAATGGGGGAAGCCGTCTAAAATATCCCCTTCCTTCAAGACCTTTGGTGAGTGGCTTTCCAGCGAGTGAGTGATATAATGGGCACTGGCATGTCATTAGTCTTGCTCCTCAAGCAATTTCTTCTCTGAGTTTATTCATATGTGGGCTGGTCAGTTCTTACAGGTAAGTCTCTTCACTTCCAAATTTGTGGCCTGTGTGATAATCAGGAGAGGCCACCAGGTCCATCCAGGGGGTCTAGTCCCTTAAACTAGTGCCTTAGCTTTCTCATCTGTAAAATGGGCATATAAAGAAACATATTGTGATGATTCAGGAATGTTAATGAGATAGTATGTTTACCGTGGTTATCAGTTAACCTGTTATATAGGGCATCTTTAGTCTGCACAGAGGCCTGGAAATGAAGATGCAATGTAGAACAAGAAAATAGTAGAGGAGCCGGGGTGGCTCAGTTGGTTAAGCATTGGGCTCTTGATTTCAGGTCAGGTCATGATCTCTCAGTATGTGAGATCAAGCCCAGTCAAGTGCTGTGAGAGCCTGCTTAGGATTCTCTCTGCCCCTCCCTCTGCCTCTCAAAAAAACAACAACAACAACAACAACAACAAAAAAAAATAAAAAAAAAAAAAAGGAAAAAGAGTAGGGGCTCTCCAAAGTTCATTGGTCACTAGCCATCTTGAGGAATTATCCTCTCTCAGTGCAGATGGCCACAATAACCCATCATTATCCGGCCAAGACACCCTCAAGGGAATGGACTTGTCTAATTGGTAAAACAGGTTTAAATCTAACTTCCATCCAACTTTCCATGTATATATATCATTTCACTCCCTCTGTAATGTGATCATCTCATGGAAAATTTCCTTCAAAATTTGCTCTTATCTGAGTTAACATAAAGCTGGCTTTTAATCAGTTCATGTTCCTTAAATAATCAGCTAAGATTTCATGCTCTAAAAAATAGTAATAAGAACATCCATTTAATCTAAAACTCTCACATCACAAATGATATATTTGGAACATTCACTGCTATGGCCAAAGTCCTTCTGTCAGTTCGTCTCACCAGTATGGAAAGAGCTAGAACTCTTGGCCATTGTTGAGGCTTCCCAAGCTGGGATCCCATCATTAATGGGTCTGGGAAACAGAAAACATGTTTCATCAGGATCTTTTGCCGATATTTTAAATCACAAGGGACTGCATTTTTTCCCTCTTCTTTTGGCCAATTTACTGTGGGAAAATAATTAGTTCTTCAAATAAAGATCCTTAAGTGACTTTCTTTTTATAATTAAGATGGCTTAATTAGATTCCTATTACCTCCTGAATATTTCCTGCCAGAACTTATGATTAATGACCTAGATACCTTACATCAAACATTTATAACATTTATATTTTTGAAATTAAGGGTCACAGTAATATTGTCCAAATGACATTTTCAATTAACAACAGAGTTATGAAAATAGGAGTGTCATGTTATTTATCCATTCATCCGCTCATTCATTCATCCATCTTTCAGTGATCACTGTTGGAGCAGTTAGTTATACCACGTGCAAGATGCTAGGCTACATCTTCAGGATTCCAGAAGTTAACAGTGAAAACAAACAGGGCACATCCGAAGGAGATATGTAGGACTATAAGCTATGTGTCATGGGAATTTACATGCAGCAGGAACCAACCGGAAATCACGCAAGCATCTAGTAACTAAAGGCACTGTGGTCAGTCCCATGGGCCACTCAGCGTGGGATTCCGTGTCTGACCGACTGGCCCCATCCTAAGGGTGCAGGCCTCACAATCACAGCACCAGACAAGGGATGCACTCAACGCATTAGTTGGCCCTGAGCAACCAATTCCGGAGAAATTATCCATGCCCTCGAAGTATAACGCCACTCCTGACGCAAAACAAGATGAAAACCCAAATGCAATCTTAGCTACTTGAAGAAAAGTTTCAAGTCTTGACCTGAGAAAATAAAAAGATCTACTAGTTGAGAAACTTGTTAAAATATTGGGTATTCATCTGTATTTTTTAAATATGGTTAAAAGTTTTTGTGCCCCAGTTTTAGAAATGTTCACAATGCATGCACAGGGTCCCTGCAGTAATCCTAATGAAAAGAATAAAGTACTAGGAGGACCTGTCCAGGACATGTGGCCACAACGGACGGCCGCTTTCATTCCAAGAGCCAAGGCCTGGTCTCTCTGTCCTCCGTCCCTGTTCTGCTTCTCCTCTCAAAGCCAGGAGCCCTCCCGTGTCCCAGCAGAAGGGATGGATTTCCAATCTGAGGATAAAAGCCCTGTCCTTCCCTGCTAGAATCACAGTAATATAAACATACAGTGGCTTTAATATGATCCTTCCCCACTGAACGATCACAAAAGTGAATATTCTGTCTAAAGGAAGTAACAATATTATAAAACAATAATTTGTCTATGGCTGCTGTTTGATGGATTTATTTCTAAGATTTATAACTTTGTCTCTCAGATATTAACTTAATGACTTAGTGATTTCTTAGGGGTTATAATTAAATCTACTTATTACTGACAATCCCATTGATGCAGTACATTTTCTTCCTCCCTCTCTCTCTCTCTCTCTCTTCCTTCCTTCCTTCCTTTCACCGTAGCCAAAAAAAAAAAAAAAAAAAAACCATTTTGTGCACCTGCTTTTTTTTGTTGGTGTTATTGTCTATAACCTAAGTTTTAGGCCACAATTCTGCTACATTATGGCCCACTTCTCATGAGTTTCTCTCTACTTTCATCTCTGTGACAGTGTGAGCAAGAAAAGATCAAGCCTATTTGACCAAGTATCAAGTGAATATTAAGACTTTTGGGAGCACTTGAGTGGCTCAGTCAATAGTAGCCGACTCTTGGTTTCGGCTCAGGTCATGATCTCACAGTCTGTGATTGGGAGCCCTGTGTTGGGCTCTGTGTTGACAGTGTGGAGCCTGCTTTGGATTGTCTCTCTCTCCCTGTCTCCCTGCCCTTCCCCCACTCACTCTCTCTGTCTCTTTCAAAATAAATACAGAAATTAAAAAATTTTAAAAAAGACTTTGCATGGACACAGTCTTTGCCACAAGGTTGGACAAAAAATCCCTGTAACTCACCTGCTTCCTAAACCTGGACTTGATCTTGGCCATGAGGTCTGATGTGGCTATTTTCCCACAAATGAGGACTTCAGTGGAATTAAATATTCAAGATGTTGAAACTGAACTTACAAGTTAAACTTAAGTATTTCTAGACTTAAATATACTTAATGTATGGCAATGATATAAAACTTTATTAATCTGGAAGTTTCCTCTAATAAATAATCATCCAAATTTATGTTTAAAGACTAAACAGCATTGTGGATTTTCATCAACTTAAATACGATGAGAAAATCACTCTACTGTAAATTCCTAAAATATAAAATGCTGACTGGATCATGGAGTAGGTAAACTCCTAAGCCCATATTTCTAACTACAGGTACGTATATTTATCCTGATGCATGCCACATTTCCATTTCATAGCTTTTAGCCATATAAACCATTCCCCTTATTGGCATTACATAAAATATAAAAACCTTTATAGTTTATAAATATACTTTATATTTTGCATGAAAACATAAAAACTCACGATGGAGGTCACTTATTTGGAAGTTACTTGAAGGTTTTCTAAACCAACAAATGCAGTTACAACTGTCTCATTCTAGAAGGTTGCTTCTTTAATTAGGAGTGTTTCTGATTCAAAGTCATATTTCAGGCCTATGGAGAATGCCCAAATTAAAATATTTAGAATTCTGTACTGTGGATAGCTTTAAAATTCATTTTTCTATTCTAGGAAACATTGCAAAATTTAAGCAAGAGTATTGACTGCTCTCTGCTTCCATTTGTGTTCATTTAGGCCAAAAATTCTATAGGTTGGCAGAATAAAAATGTCGCCTTTTCCTAAACATGACTAAAGTATCTCTAAGTTGTTGAATTTTCTTAAAAATATAAGTATACAGAAAAAGAAAATAAGTGATCCATTGGGGTAAATGTAAACATCTCAGTTTTCTCTCCCTCTTTTTAAATGAATGATTTATTTTCAAGTTGGTTTCCATACAACACCCAGTGCTCATCCCAAGTGCCCTCCTCTATGCCCATCACCCATTTTCCCCTCTTCCCCCTCATCCACCCTCAGTTTGTTCTCTACATTAAAGAGTCTCTTGTGGTTTGCCTCCCTCCCTTTCTGTTTGTAACTATTTTTTTTCCAGTTTTTTTCTTTTACTGTGATAGGAATAACTTCAGTTTTCTTCTTTTCGAATATTCTTCAGTGTTAAAGGCTAGTTGGCTTTACTGCTCCATGAAATATTCTGATCCATGTTCAGACAAAACATGTGAGGCAGAGGAGAGAGATGTGAGGCTTGTTCATGCACATGGGACAGGCAAGAAGGACATCAGCAGATGAAAGCCTAAATATTATTATAACTAAGATATACTCGCAGATCTAATATATGTAATTCCACAAAATTGCAACCAAATTAGTATGCAAGGGGGCTCTAGTTTAAGAGATTTTAAAGAGAGGATTAAAGTGCCCAGCAAGGACACCAAGTTCATCAATGTTAAGTGCATTTCTGTGGCTCCATGTTACCCAAAGTTAAAAGCCAAAGTCCTCAGCTTTCCAGACACTCAGAAACTCAGGCCAACCACCTTGGCCCAGCCCTTCTGCACTGTGATCTGTCTTGGGGACCCAACAACATATGCTGTGGCTTCATGTCCCTATGCCTTTGCTGCTGATGCCTTACCTGTAAGACGCTATTCTCCTTAATTTACCAGAAAATACTCCTCTCTCTTTGGTGCAACCACTATACCCTACCTTGGACAGAGATGGATGAAGGACACAGACCACAATGACCTCTGTTAACACAGGAGACTCCCTAAGAGACTGAGATGTGTGAAGAGAGGGCTACCTACTTCCCGTTTTCCCCTTCCTTGCCCCACAAGGATACCTGTCATTTGTCACACAGCAGGTGCTCAGCCAGCATCAGACCTCCCAGCACCCCATCGGTCAAACATGGCACTAACGGGTCCTACACATCAGGAAACAGGACAGTACCTGAGATTATTTCTGATAACTTTCCTCAGTGGGGTCCAAAATCTTTAAAAATACCAACAAACCTTCCAATCAATCAATAATCTATAGACAGGTAAAGATCAAGCAGCTGGGGCTCCAGTGGGGGCAGGGGCCGGGAGCCCATCCAGCCCAGCACCCCTACCCCGCTGCCACCTGCTAGGGCTCAGCATGGTGCTGTTGGCCAAACAAAGCAATGGTGAATGTCACCCTCCATCTAATGACCAGTCATTGACTAATAGTGTCTGACCTTCCAGACACAAGTAAAAGAGCCGGCAAGAATACTTGGGATTAATTATTTCTATCCCTGACCTTGCAACTTTTAATCTTTTTGCCTTGTTACATTGAATCGCCTGTGATCTCCAGGCGATTCAATGTAACAATGGAGGTGCTGACAGAAATTCTTAGCTTTTTCTTGACTTTAATGGAAAAGCTTCTCATCTCTCCCTGCTTACTATGATGATATTTGCTATAACATTTTAATAGGTGTTCTTCAGGTTATGGTTCTCCGGGAAGGTTAAAGCAGCCCTCATCCACGCTGTGTTGACTTTTATTTTAACTATTATGAATAGAGTGTTGGGTTTTATCAAACATTTCTTCTGCATCTATAGAAATGGTTGTGACATTGTCTGTTAATCTTAATAACATAAAATATCTTATTTACTAGATTCTCCGCTTGATCACTGTTGTATCCTGAATATGAACATATGCATATAAGTGAAATGCAAATATTTATATAGCTATAATTTATACTTATACTTAAAGCCTGATGAAGTGACATTGTATAAGACGGCACAGTGCACGGGCCACACAAAGGAAGATCCTGGCCAAGGGGGTGTGTGAGGGCAGAAATTCTACCTGCATTGTCTTCTAAGCCATGAGCGTTGACCTGGGGCCATCTACACATAGAAGAAGAGGCATGGTCCTTTCCATAAAACATGCTGGCTGCCAGCCAAAACTTGGGCTGTGACCCCCGAAGGGGAAACATGCTCAGATTCACACAGAGACACCTTCCAAGTGATCTGGGCTCTCATCCATTCCTTTAATTTATTTTTTAACATTTATTCATTTTTGAGAGTTAGAGAGAAACAGAGTATGATTGGGGGAAGGGCAGAGAGAGAGAGGGAGACACAGAATCTGAAGCAGGCTCCAGGCTCTGAGCTGTCAGCACAGAGCCCAAGATGGGGCTCGAACTCAGGGACTGCAAGATCATCACCTGAGCCGAAGTTGGAGGCTAAACTGACTGAGCCCCCAGGCACTCAACCATGGCTAATCCTCAGAGCCAATGCTATTTACCCAGCAGCTCAACCACTGGATGGGTTGGCCTGAGAGAAGTCAGTACAGAAGCCCTTGCTTTGAAACAGCCGTGTGTCTCTATGCTCAGAGTCCCCACTGTCTGTGAGCTGCCACCACTAGCGGTGAGAATTCCAATGCCTTTCCTCCTCTCAGAGAGGTGGCCCTGAGAACAGGCACCCAATGTTTAGGTGAGGGTGAGAGACACAGATGAAGGGTTGAAGACGTGACTCTTCCCTACATGCATGCCAACAAATACGGAGACAGTGTGGGGGCTCTTGAGGGACTGTGTCACCTCTGCTACTGATACAAAAACGTAATGGCTCTCCCTTGATCTGAACGCTGCCAGTGCATTTTGCGTCACTCGCTGAGCAGCTACTTTGCGCCGGGCGCTGAGAAGGTGCTAGGATGCAGTGGAGAGCCACAGAGACAGGCCGCCAGCAAGCGGGAGCGTGGAGTCTCCTGGTGTCCTCCACAACGTATCCCCGGGTCCCCTGGCAGACAGACTGCAGCCAGCAAGCCTCATTCTGCTTTCGCCACCTGCAGGCTTGCGAGTGGTTTTGTCCTGGAATAGGTACAGCACTTGATTCACAACCGCAAGCCGTGCCCAGCAAATATCCATCCTCCACTGGCATGCAGATAAAATGCCTTCAAGGTGCCAAGATTGTCAAACTTTCTTTTGTAACACTAGATGCTGTTATAAATATTTACGTGGGAAGCTTGTCTTTTTGAACATGAGTACTTCTGATGGAGATTAATTCGGATTCCTTGCAAACAAATGAGGCAAACACAGTAAGTTTATAGGAAACTCGCAGCTGTGCTTGGTGGGGCCTCCCTATGCAAATGTCAGCATCAAAGCAACAAACAGGGGGTAATGTATTTTGCTAAGGAACAAGGAGTGGGTCTGCTGAGAAGAGATGGAAGTTAATGGGTAACTTCCATTAGTTACTTTGTGTTTTTCAAAGACTCCAGGAATAGGCACAAGTAAAATGGCAGAATTTTGAAGAATTAACAATTTGTATCAAGATGAAATGGAGTTTCACTCCGCCAGGCTCCTCTCATTATCCAGTGGCTTATGGGGCACATCTAAGAACTATGTGATCTGTGAGTGCCCAGGGTGGCAAAGCAGTGGGAGGCCAGAAGCCCTGGGAAGATAATATAAAATACGGACACCCAAGTAAAAGCTGGCCAAACTCCTTCACGGAGGCACACACAAGAAACCGGTATCTCAGGAACAGCCCCAGAAATTGTGTTTACAAAATATAAGATCAACCCCAATGGGCCAGAAATATTTCCACTGTCAGCTTACTGGATGGCAGGCTCACCTGTTTCAATGAGATTCAAGTGGCAAAGGTGTTGTGTTGGGTCCACAGGCAAATCTCTATCCTGCAGTGCACACCCTGAGGGCACCTCAGCGGATGTGGTGGGGGGCACCCTCCTAGTCCTCTGGAGCAGAGGGAAGCCACCCTCAGACCGCCACCCCACCCCCCGCCCCGGGAAACGTCAGATGCTCAGCCAATTTCAGAGCCAGCCCCTCTTGCTGGAGCAAACTTGTGGGGACACTATTTGTATTCAAAGTCCCCTTGAACACTGGCCTTCCTAAGTCTTAGTAATGCTCAAATGACTTCTGCTAAAACAGGGATGCGGAGCTTCTCCCAGAGAAAGACATCCCCTACACAGCAGACTTACTGGGTCTTTCCATTCCCTGGACACCTGTAGCTTGGATTCAACTCTGGCACTTTCTACCCAAAGTCAATGCCATTTGGTTGTTAGCCTCGTCCTCCCCCCAGGCTGAGAGCTCTTGAGTTCCTGGACAACAACTCACCTAGATTCACACTTCACCCAGCCCGCATCCCAAGTGCCGGCTCAACCTCACAGTCACGGGAGGCTTGTTTGTTAAGGGGACGGAGCTGGACCAGACTTGGGTTGGTGTGTATGCAGTGCACCGAGGGAAATAAGACAACATTTGATTAGCAGGAAAGTTGATGGTCTGAAAAGGGCTTAGGGTCACCACTACACTGAATTCGTATTTACAGAAGGGAACTCAAATATTGGAATCTGCGCCACTTTAAAATAGGAACTTCAGATTTTCTTTTCTAATTAGTTGCTCTGCATTAGTTATATGGACTAATATATAGTCTTGCCTGTGGGGATCTGATAAGGTCTTGGAAGGTCACTGCCAAGTATAATCTAATATCAAAACCAATTTTAATGAACTTCATACACTATTACTGCAGGCAAACTGGTTTTCAGTGCTAAACTTGACCCATTTGGACCAGCCTTGTAAAGCTAATTAGGAAGAATTTGAAATAATTTAAGAATAGGAACAAGGGGGCACCTGGGTGGCTCAGTCGGTTAAGCGCCCGACTTCAGCTCAGGTCATGATCTCACAGTTTGTGGGTTCGAGCCCCGCGTCGGGCTCTGTGCTGGCAGCCAGCTCAGAGCCTGGAGCCTGTTTTGGATACTATGTCTCCCCCTCTCTCTGACCCTCCCCTGCTCTCTCTCTCTCTCTCTCTCTCAGAAATAAATAAAACATTAAAAAAAAAGAATAGGAACAAGAAGTNGTTATGATCTCACGGTTTGTGGCTTCAAGCCCAGCGTCGGGCTCTGTGCTAAAAGTCCGCTCAGAGTCTAGAGCCTGTTTTGGATACTATGTCTCCCCCTCTCTCTGACCCTCCCCTGCTCTCTCTCTCTCTCTCTCAGAAATAAATAAAACATTAAAAAAAAAGAATAGGAACAAGAAGTAACATGTTCATAAGCAAACATGATGGGAAGAAAAATTAAATGTGAAGTAAAACCAGTCCTTTTCTTCACTGAGCTGCAAAGAATCTCGACGAAAGAGACCAGCCACAAACCACGTTCTGCTGTAAATGGCTGAGGGGACACCACAGAGCGCACAAGGGTGATAAGATCCACAAGAATAATCACTTCATTTGAAAAGACCTTGGCAATATTTCCCCAGTTGCCACCATCTTTAAAAAAATGAAAAAAAAATGTGAATTTAATAACTAGGTTTATCTACCTCCTTATCCTATACCCTGCTAGATACTGATGGATACAATTATGAGTAAAACAGATACTGTCCTTGACTTTAAAATCTTGAAATATCCTCTTTTTTGGTATCAGTTTAGAAACAAATTAGTTCATTCCATATTGGTGGGATGGGGCTTTCCTCTTTGATATAAGATTAAACCCAAGTTTATATAACATATTTTGGGGCAATGCTGACCTTAAATTGAAATGTTTTAGGTTGAGGGATGAGCAGTTACTAAGGTTGAACCAATGACTGTGGGGAAATAACGTGCTTCAGGATAAAGGCCGCACACCAATGTACCCTCACATATTTGCATCCATAACAGCACATATGCCTTTACAATTCAATAGCATCTCTCTTTTAGAGAGTAAAAACAACACGACTTCCTTTTGCGCTGCAAGGAAACATAACTGGAAACGAGATACAGCTGAAATGTTTGAAGTCATTGATGGAATTGTCCTGTAGAAATATTACCTTCCTCCAAGCTAAGCTCCAACTCCATCTCAACCTGGCTGGACCCTGACCACCCCTTGTGGGGCCCTTGACCTGACCTCTGCCACCTCTGGACTCTTAGGTTTTCCTTCATTGTTCTATTGCCATTTCTGACTTGTATTCCTTATATTCTAGCCATGTGACCTGCATTTTTCTTCCTGGGCTAGGAAGTCAGCTCTTTGGGGTTAGGAATTTTATTGTACATGTCTGCCTATCTTCCCTAGTACCTAATGTACTTCTTTACACACAGTAATTTTTATTTTATTTTTTTGGCAATCAGATCAGGAGATGAAAAGCTCTGAAAATTCACTCTACAAAGGACAGGATGGCAGACATGAGTCAGTGACTGAAGTCACGAAGAGTTTTCTTCTCTTCAACGTGTAAGACTATTTAGAAATTAACAGTATCACAGCAGATTACGCCAAACATTAGAGCAATTAATTATCAAAGAAGACCCATGGAATAGGCACAAATGGCAGGGCCTTATCATTAAAGCCATTAGCAGCTGGGAAGATAAGAGAAAGAAATCAATTAAATAAGCTTCATAACGTAAACCGCCTGGTGGACATCAGAGGGCTCCTCCCGATGCCTGCATCCCATCTGTTTGCCTGCTATTTTTGTCTCTCCCTCTTCTGGTTTCACAGATGCAGAGCCTGGTAGATTCCACAGCGTCCTTCTCTCTGCCACTCCCACCTGTCCTCCCATACGACGACTCTGGAGTTCCTTCGAAGACTACTTTCTAAGAGTCTCGAACCGGGCCAATTCCATGGGACCAGGACAGAGGGGAATGGATGTGGGAGAGGTTTCACATCACGACAGAGGCAAGATGCCAGATGGCAGTGTGTGGGATGTTACTTTCTCACGCAGTGCGGCTTATACAGTAACGCAAGGGTGCGACACGGTATGAGCCAGTTCTATCTGTACGAGTCTTTGTGGCCATGGCTCCTTTCAGACCAGCCTCATGAGATCCTGCAGGTCAAAGGGATCTTGAAAAAGGATGTTTCGGAGTGAAACAAAGAAACAAGTGTTTGAAGAATGTCTGTCCTTGAGGCATACAGTCAGACCACAGAGCAAAATATTTAAGCTTTTTTTGCCCCCTGACAATTAAAAAAAATTTCTTTTTAATTTTATTTTGGAGGGAGAGAGTGCACAAGTTGGGGAGAGAGGCAGAGGGAGAGAGAGAGAGGATCCCATTCAAGATCCATGCTCAGCACAGAGCCTCATGCGGGGCTCAATCCCACCACCCAGGCATCATAACCTGAGCCGACAGCAAGAGTTGGATGCTCAGCTGACTGAGCCACCCAGGTCCCCCTTTCCTGACAGTTTCCGAAGGCTTGCACACATATCCTTGTATTTCCATTTAAAACTGTTGAAGAACAAATTTAAATGTAGCAGGAGCTCCTGACAGTCTTCCTTGTATTCACATACAAGGGTTCTGACCTAGGATCTAGTTCTTCAACATTTGAGGATTGTCAAAGGACTAGCACTCAGGGAAGAAGGAACCATGGCATCTGTGAAAAAACAGTCAATACCTTAAAGCCATTGCTTCATGTTCTGACATCTGTTGCTTCCTTCCCTTACTTACTTAATTACACGTTGCTTTGAAAATTATTATGTAAGTGAATTGTTTTAACAGCCAAAATTATACATTTAATAATTCCATTGAGGGCACTCAGATGAAATGATACAAAAATGGGAAATGCAAATCTCAAGCAAAACAGAAATTAAAACATATTGTTGATATAATTAAACACGTATGTTCCTTCTCTGAAAGGAAGGGCTGCCTGCCGTGAGCCAAACCGAACGGCAAGGCCAGTGTGATCAAAACTCAGTTTAAAATCCTCTGGCTGCATGTGGCCGCCCATGACCACTTCTACAACACACCCCACCCTCGCTGGGAAGATGGGTATCTAAGTACACTGTGATGACTGTGTCCACAAACAAGAACAAGGCAATGAACCAACCGGTATAGAAGACCATTCTGCGTTAAACCTCACAAGTGAGGCCCCAGGGATCGTGATTCTCTTATTCACCCTGCTATCCCCAGAGCCCATCACTGCACAGAAACTTAATATTCATTAACTCATGGTGGAATGAAAACAGGTAGGGGTGCCTGGGTGGCTCAGTCAGCTAAGCATCTGACTCTTGACTTCGGTTCAGGCCATGATCTCATGGTTCCTGAGTTTGAGCCCCACTGTGCTGACAGTGTGGAGCCTGTTTGGGATTCTCTCTCCCTCTCTCTGCCTGCCTCTCTCTCTCTCTCAAAATAAATAAATAAATAAGCTTTAAAAATGGGTAAAAAATTCAAGATGCTTAGATTCTAGTTCCATCAGTGTGAGTTCAAGCAACATCTAAGAAGACTGTGACGTATGTGGGTCTTGCCAGCCTAAGTAAGCCCGAGGAAGAACACACAACAAGAGATACAATCAGTTACGTGAATGGTGAAAGTTTTTGAGCGAAGGAATTTCTCCCCAGGTTGTTGTTTGCTTGTTCATGATTTTAGAGCGTTTTAGAAGCAAGTCAACGAGGCAGTACGTGCACCACTGTAAAGTGGAAACTGCAATGAGTCAGAGCCCTGCTTCCCTCCAATTCTTCCAGAAGTCAGCTGAGCGGGCCCACAGGCCTCAGACTGGGATGGTGGGGCAGGTGGAAT
Organism: Hyaena hyaena; assembly: GCF_003009895.1. Classification (NCBI taxonomy): domain Eukaryota; kingdom Metazoa; phylum Chordata; class Mammalia; order Carnivora; family Hyaenidae; genus Hyaena; species Hyaena hyaena. Next base: position 695,106 of record NW_024081160.1, read on the forward strand.
GTTCTTGTGCAGCCACACAGAAACTGTGTGAAGCTGAGCAGAAACACAGCTCCAGCCTGTGCAGTGAGGTCTGCACTGAAATACAAATTTTCAAAAGTGGAGGGCAGACAGAAGTATCCAAAAATGCAAATAAATGCAAGAGCCCGTCCCCTACACTACCAACTGCCTCCGCGCCCCCTCCCCCCAAGGCCAGGAAGTCCTCAGCTCCGGATGAGAGGGACAGCCCCAGAGCACATTGTTTAATGGCCAACATGGCTGGACAGTGCAGTTAGTTGCTTTTTAAAAACTAGGAACAAGCAATGCTTGCTCATATTCCAAGAGAACATTCTCTTTAACTGCAGGGTGAGTGCCTGACCCAAGTAGACACAGACAAGGTGAGCTACAGAAATTGACCGCACGGAGAGACACCACGTTGACTCAACGATCCCCAAAGCCTTCTCTCTGGATAATCCACATTAGCCTGCAAGCACCCGCAGGGTTACAATCAAAGACTGGAGATGCAATGGGGAAAGATGCTCGCTGACTGTTTTAGAGGAGCTTCTGTTAAGGCTTTACGTTATACAGTCACGTCTAAAATTTTTTTAATGTTTATTTATTTTTGAGAGCGAGCCAGCGAGTGACACAGAGAGAGACAGAGAGAGAGACACAGAGAGAGAGAGAGACAGAGAGGGAGAGAGAGTGATCGCGCTCAAGTGCAGGAGGGGCAGAGAGGGAGACGCAGAATCCGAAGCAGACTCCATCCAGGCCCTGAACTGTCAGCACAGAGCCTGATGCGGGGCTCCAACCCACAAACCGTGAGATCATGACCTGAGCTGAAGTTGGACGCTTAACTGACTGAGCCACCCAGATGCCCCTATAGTCACATTTAATTACTTCTTTGGTAGCAGTTACAAATGTGGCATCATTTATAACAGAGACCTGATTTGCTATAGCTGAGAATTTGCTATGCCTTTTAAAGTCTGTTTGTTCTGGGTGTAGTGTATATTCACGCAAGCGATTTTTGGACCCATGGCCATTTAACAGAAATTTTTATGACTGGAACCAGGACGGTGTTTCTATACATAAACTAAATATCTTAATGTCAGGTATTAGAAAATCTTTATCATGGAATTAATTGATAACTTGTAAAGAAAAAAATATGTACATGTATGTCTCCTTTATCTAAATCCCTTCTACAGCAGAAATCTCTATTCATAAACCTTCTCCTTTCAATTAACTTTGCAATCACCGCATTTGAATTATTATAGGCAGAGACAAACCTGATTTTTTTTTTTGTAAAGTCAAAGATATCTGTGCAACAGACTCTTCCAACACTATAAATAAAACATTTTTGTAAAATACTCCAGATCTTCATACCAATTGCCATTTCCAGAGATCATAGATGATAATTTATACGTCCTAGAGACAGCCTTGATGGATTAATTCCTATAATCCATCATTTTTCTCTTCTCCCCATCTGCATCATGCACCATTCTTAAACTCCATCACTGAACTTCCAGTGCTAAATTTCGGAAAGCTTACACCCCTGTGGCCACCCACCAAACTACCCAATTTTGTGTACTGATACTAACTTCTTCAAAATGTGAAGTCTCTTAGGGCGCCTGGGTGGCTTAGTCGGTTAAGCGTCCGACTTTCGCTTAGGTCATGATCTCGCGGTTCGTGGGTTCAAGCCCCACGTCGGGCTCTGTGCTGACTGCCAGCTCAGAGACTGGAGCCTGTTTCGGTCTGTGACTCCCTCTCTCTCTGACACTCCCCTAAAGTCATGGGGAACTTGGATCTCACACATCAGGCAGCCCCCAGCTAGGGGGGCCCAGGCAGATGGGCATGTTGGTGCCCCCGACTTGGCCTCTCTGCCACACTCCTGCAGTCCCTCTGCCCTGACCTGGTGACGCCCTCCTCCCAACACCCTTCTGCAGAGGAGGAAAGGAGTCAGCCCTTATTGACTGAATACAGGGACCTTCCCCAGGATCCCCTACCAGCTTTTCCCAAGGGAAAGTCTGGTCCACATGATGAGAACCACTGAGCTAGATAGAAAAGCCTGATGGAAAACGAAGTGCAATCCGCCCCATAATAAGCATCTACAGCTATCTGATGTCTGGTAAGTTCCAGAGTCCATGGGACCCTGGAAGGAGGGGATGAACCCCAATTCAGCAGCATCGGAATCCCTGTGCTCAGGATTTGGTTTCACAAAGCCAGCTGTAGCGGGTGCTTTGGGGGGGCCGCATCGTAGCCCCCACTCCATGATCCCAACTGCAGGCAGGGAGGTGGGTGGCTGTGTACCAGCAGTTTCCAAGGAAGCCAGGGCCTCACCTCCTGTGACTTTCCTTCCCCATTAGGGTCTTCTCAGCCTCCGGGACTGCTGGGCTTGGGCTGGGCAGTCCGGAGCATGTCTCAGTGGAGCCCAGGGAGCTCGGTGCTTCTGAGAGTCATTCCACAGGCTTCTCGGCTACCCCGGAGGGACTCTGTCCTGCCCTTCACAGCAGTGACCTTGACGACAAGCCCTAATATGGATTTTTTCTTCTTCCCTCCATGCCCCCCTCCTCCATCTCACCTGTTGCTGTAGGTTCATCTCCAGAATAAACTATGCGGTCAAGCTCTATTTTAAACAGAGCTCAGGTTTGCCCCCTCAGCTCCTACCTCCATGATGCAGAGCACACGTCAGAATGAGGGGTGGCAGTCCTCCTATATATTTCAGAGGCTTCGAAGAACTCTGTAGTTTTCATGCGGTCAGGTCAGGGCTGGGGGGCCCTGCAGTCCCCCACATTCGGCACCCAGGCTTTGCACTTTCCTTCCACAGGAGCACTACGCACATTTTGATGATTTTTAACATCCCCTTACAATTATGCAGTACCCAACATGCACAACTGCATCCAGTGGCCTTGGAGGATAGGTATTGGGGTGTGCACCTCCCCAAAGCATCTGGATATCTAGGCCTCCCGTAAGAATCCAGTCCCTCTGGACTAGATGCACTCTCAAGAAGCCACCAAGGGTCATCTGTTGCTTTCGGTAAGTGATAGCTGATGGCTTCTTTTCGGCTTTTAGATCGAATTATTCACTTTATCAAATTCAGTCGGGTGAAACAGACTTCTATAAGCACAGTGGTGTTTATGGTACAACAGGAAAACTGCTTTTAAACTTTACCCTTTCAAATTATTTTTCAAATATAGGATACAGCCACAGGATGTCGCGGGGGAACATGTGGGTCATCAATACGAATGCCTGGCCTGGAATCTGGCCACTCCTCGTAGGAGCTAGGCCATTCAGTCCCTTTGTGTCATATCTCCATACATACAAAATGGTTATTCTAATAGTCCTACCTGGTTCACTGGCGGGAATAAATGACAAAGTCACCAAGAAGTCATTCAAACAATGCCGGGCCTGAAGAAATGATCACTGTGATAATGAGGGTGATGAAGGTAGAAAGTACTGTTTTTCTTCTTAAAAATTCTATATGCTTTCTGTTGAGTTGAAATCAACTATTTTGTTGAATTTTACCTATTAGATTTTATATAAAAAATTGGTTTTTTTAGAATTACAAAGTGGCATTTTCGTAAACAATGGGCAAAACTACTGCGTGTATGAGTTGTATATAAAACTAGTTGATACTACTAGCTAAAACTGGTGGTATCCTGCAGATGAGCCAACGGGCTCGGTGAAGTCAGCAGAGCTTCCAGACTCCTCGATAAGCAGCCCACGGCAGGGAGCCCAGGTGCGAGGTCAGTGCCTGTGATGAGCTTTCAGGATACAGTCAGCGTCAGCAAATAAACGTGAAGGAATGAGTCTTGGCCCAAAGTGAAGGAACCACTTACCACACATAACTTGGTGTAAACTCACAAAGTCCAAATACCTGCAGCCTCGCCTACACGGGGTATACATGGCACACATGGGCCAAAACCAAGCAAAAACGACGGAGCGAGGGGAAAACCTCTTAGGCGCCTCCTCATAAACATGGAGGAGTATCTTCATAGGCGGAGTATCTTCCGCCTATCTTCCACTGCAGAATCCGGGTAACCACCGTTCAGAAATGGGGACACACGAAATATGAGTCCAAAGGAGACTAACAAGCACAAACCAACAAGAAGAAACTTAAAACTACCTGTGTGTGTTCACACACGTTAGCTTCCTCTGCTTCGTGTTTCCTGTCTGTTATACCCAGAGAGCAGGTGCGAGCGGCCCTTTCGAACAGGGGCAGGTGCCCTTGCAAGGAGGTGCTGACTCTTGTGAAGGTGGTTTAGTTCTAAAACATAAATAGGGCACTAGAGAGAATTTTATTAATCTAGGAGGAGAGGAAAGGAGTCTTTCTAGTAAGTCTTTTTAATCTACTTAGCTTTGTGGGTTGGAAGGATAAGGTTCTGCCAATTAATCTCATAGTTCTTGGCCCAGGATTTTCTGAGGAGGCCATAGCAATGGAACCCTTCCAGCTAAGAAGACCCAGACTGGGGTCTTGCTTGGCCAAAGCAGGGCTTCTGGTACATAAACCATTTTTGGGGGGGCCCCAATGTTCTCATCTGGAAAATCAGGAAAGTGTGAGATGACATTTTTCAAAATGGTTTTCAAACTCCAACATGCTACACAAAACTGAGGTATCACTGCCATTATTTTCATACATCACAACCTATTTAAACTTCCAATTGCCAGGTTTCACCTGCTTCTGAATTTATCGATAGTGCCCTTATTTGACACAATTTCCAGGATGTTCTATCAACTTTGATTAACCTTCACAGAATCCCTTTGACGGGGCGTATTGATCTCCATGTCTTTCTTCCTGACGTTCCAGGGTCTTCCTTAGGCCGGCTCTTTAGTATCTAGGAAAGAGATGCTCCCCTCTGCTCCCTGTGGAGAGCATAAATCACAGCTTTTGGTCAATTATTCTACACTTTGTGTGATATGTCAGTAAAAAATACGGTGCTGGCAGCACCAAGTCTGTTCCCATCTGAATTATCTTTGTCGTATCTGACCCCGTCTTCAGCTCTAATCTTTCACACATCTGCTAAAACCTTTGAGGAAATTCTGAGTTACATTAATTTGAGAAGCAATTCTATTTATACGACATAACCGTGTATGTCTTTCTTCATGTGTTGTAGTCTTCAGCCACAACATAGAATCAAGACTCGTGTTATCTTCAGTTAATGTCCATGGTCATCAGAATCTTCCTACAGATGCTCTCATGGTTGAGGGAGAGAACATGATCACAGCTGATGAACAGAGATGTACACAGAAGGACACAAGGTCCCCATTCTTTTAAGATACACTTTGTACTAGGTAAAAGTAAAGAAAAATAAGATCTTATCATTTATTATCTAACATCCAGAAAATTAGGTGCACGGAGTCCTGTCGTTATGTTCTGTGTGTGCTAGTGAGCCCGTTCTCAAAATACTTGTCCAGGCACTCAAAAGACACGTGTTATTGGTCAAGTTCATTTGTCTTTCTCAAGTTGAGTTACCCACCTCCAAGTTAGGTAATAATGAAAACTGGCCCACAAGAATACCAGAAGAATATACATAATACATTTTAATTGCTCTTAGTGTAGTTTACGGCATGCAGTAGGCCCTCAATAAAAGTTCTTATTTTATGATGTAACACAGGATGTTACACCTGAATCACAACACACCTAAACAATAACTCAGCTATGCTTGCTCATACTGTCGTTTCAGTACTTCAGCTGACATTATGAAGTTAGAATATTTTTTAATGTTTATTTATTCATTTTAGAGAGAACACAAGCAAGGAGGGACAGAGAGAGAGGGAGACACAGAATCCAAAGCAGCTTCCAGACTCTGAGCTGACAGCAGAGAGCCTGATGTGGGGCTCGAACCCACGAACTGTGAGATCATGACTTGAGCAGAAATCAGATGCTTAACCGACTGAGTCACCCAGGTGCCCTTGAAGTTAGGATTTAGGAAGACTCGATTTAACAGTTATTACAGTTACTAGTTATTATCCAATAAAAGGTTAAAAATGAAATGAAAATAGGCCAAAGATAATTAACCCCCAAATGGCTACTCTAAAATAGTCTGGCTAACTATTTTAAATTAAATAATTATAACTGAATCATCAGGGCACTGATGTGATGTAGGCTTAAATCCTGTGCGTATAACTGCCAAAGACACTGTCACCCCTCAGCCTACTTCTCACCGGTGGGATGGGAGAAGCCCCCATAAAGGTGACAATTTCTCCTGGGGTCCCTGCCTCTCTGTAGATAGGCTCAGTACCCTCGGGAAGGTCCCTTACCTGTGCAGTCTCACGTCCCTCACCCATAAATGTGAGTACAATAAAGTCACATCCACAGGGCTGTCGTCACAGAACTAGTACCTGACTGTCAGCAGCTATGCAATAAATATCACTGTTTCTACTTCTTCCTTTGCACCAGCATCCAGGGTTACTGCGAGTGCTTTACTAGATCTCAGTCGAGAATAACATGCCTAAATAATAACTCCAGTATGTTTAATTACAGCTTCATCTCAATAATTCATTTGATGTTAGCTGGTAAGTTAAAATTTGTAAGACTTGCTGTAATAACTATCATTATGGTTACTAGATAGTATCAAAACAGTTTAGAAATAAAAGGCAGCCATGCCAGATACAATTAATATAAAATAATAACATTCTGGGGGAGCCTGGGTGGCTCAGTCTATTAAGTGTCTGACTCTTTAAAGAAATTTTTTAAATGTTTTATTTATTTTTGAGAGAGGGAGAGACAGAGCAGGAGCATGGGAGGGGCAGAGAGAGAGGGAGACACAGAATCGGAAACAGGATCCAGGCTGTGAGTTGTCGGCACAGAGCCTGACATGGGGCTTGAACTCACAAACTGTGAGACCATGACCTGAGCTGAAGTCAGATGCTCAACTGATGGAGCCACCCAGGTGCTTCTATTTTTTTTTTTAATGTTTATTTATTTACTTTTTTTAAAAATATTTTTTTATTTATTTCTAGGAGAGAAAGAGAGAGAGCGTGAGCAGGGGAGGGTCAGAGAGAAAGGGAGTCACAGACTGAAACAGGCTCCAGGCTCTGAGCTGGCAGTCAGCACAGAGCCCGACGCGGGGCTCGAACCCACGAACCGCGAGATCATGACCTAAGCGAAAGTCGGCGCTGAACCGACTAAGCCACCCAGGCGCCCCTATTTATTTACTTTTGAGAGTGGTGGGGAGGGGCTGAGACATGAATTTGAACTCAAGAACCATGCCTACCTCACATCAACTGCACAGAGGAAGACAGTGGTGGGCCTCAATTCACACAGTTAAGTGGCTACACCCAACGCAGGTGTCCACTCCCTGCCTGTCAATCAGCTCCCCAACCACCCAAGGCTTGACAGCCACCGAGCCACCAACATTTGAAAATTTTTGCCCTGAATCTTATTTTTTTAATTATTTCATTCTATTTTACTTGGTTGTGAATGCTGAACATAGTCTACCCTCCAAGTTCTAAGTGTTCACTCCTGTGGGAACAATGTGTACAGCAGGCCTCTAGAATGTGCTCATCTCGGTTAACTGAAACTTTATGCTGATGAGGAATACCCCATTTCCCTCTCCCCCCAGCCGCTGGGCAGCTTCTTGATTCCACCACCATTCTGCTCTCTGATTCTATGAATTTGATTATTTTGGAGACCTCATGTAAGTGTAACCATGCAGTATGTTTCTTCCCGTGACTGCCCAAGTTCACATAGCATGATGTCCTCAAGATTCGTCCGTGTTTCACATACTGTGAAATTTCTTCCTTCTAAAAGGCTGGGCAGTGTTCTCTCATATGAACATTTTCTTTAATCCACTCATCTGTCAACGGATGTTTGCACTGTTTCCACACTTGGCTATGGGGAATAGTCATGCACTGAGTGCACGGATCTCTTCAAGATCCAGATTTCAATTCCTTGGGATGTAGAAGGATAGCAAACCCTGTGGCAGAGTGCAAAACGGTGCAGCTGCTACAGAAAAGAGAATGGAGGTCCCTCAACAAGTTAGAAGTGGAGCCACCATTTGGTCCAGCAAACCCACTTCTGCAAGTTTATCCGAAAGAACTGAAACCAAGATCTTGAAGAAATGTCAACATTTGGAATTTTAAGAGCAGGGTTTCAAGGAAAAAGCTAATAGCTGTCAAAGAGGGCCCTGGACTGTCTGAAGTACACTTCTTATTGGGATTTAAATAAAGGTTTGGACGTTTCTTCAAAGGCAAGAACATATGAACTGCACAAGTGACACTTGGGCAATCTTTTCATAATATATCAATTTAACATGATGGAGCAAGAAAAGATTCAGGTCTTTTATACCTTTTTCCTACTTGAACTTGAAATCAACTCTTTTTCTATAAACTGCTATAGGACTCAGGAAACTCAAGTTCTGCAAATTTCCACAGACTTGTCTTTTATTGTGTAAATAACATTTCATTAGCAGACTTTCATTTCTAGTAAGCTTGCTTTGGGTAGGACAGCAGGAGTCCAGGAATCACAATACAGAAATGAGAGTGAGGAGAGTTCTCAGTGAAGGGATCTAGGTGAGATGTCTACCAGAACCTCCCAGGGCATCACTGACTTTGATACAGTGGCCCTGGGGGGAGGCAATGTTGTCCCCTTCTTGCAGATGGAGACCGAGATTCAGAAATGTCACCTGACCCATCATCCAGCTAGATACTGGCAAGCAGATAATCAACTTCTTAGCTCCAAAATCAAAATGTTACCAGGGCGCCTGGGTGGCTCCGACTGTTGAGTGCCTGACTCTTGATTTCAGCTCATGATCTCACAGTTTGTGGGATCGAGCCCCATGTTGGGTTCCTTGCTGTCAGCATGGAGCCTGCTTGGGATTCTCTCTCTTCCTCTCTCTCTGTCCCTCCCCCATTCTCTCTCTCTCTCTCACATAATAAATAAACTATAAAAAAGAAAATGATACCTGTGCGCAACTGCTATTATTCTAGAAAAGACCACCATGAAAAAATGAACATACTCTGCGGCTCAAGCTTTATAAAGGGTACCAAGAATAAGATGAACGTGTTACTTTAAGTGACGATCACTTTCAAACAAATGTCTTCGGGATTTCACTGATGGGATGCATTTTCTAAACAATCCAACAAAGCGAAGCCCTCCGCCATCCTGCCTATGTTTCTCGGTTGGCATAGGCTGGCATCCCTGCCTTCGAAGCAACGAGGACTGGATAAGTGGGAAAAGCCACACGAGAAGAAAAATAAACATTGTGCTTCTATCATAAAAGAGATGGCTGTTTCACTGTGCCGCAATGATGCTTTCCTGGAAGGACACAGCCACGAAGGAAACACAAACAACAACAAAAATACCCAAAAACTAAAAACACGTAAGAACTGACATTAGGCTCATTGGAGACACACGTGGCATTTTTCTGGATTTGAACACGGATGTTATATTTGTTTCTTAAACCATAATTCTTTAAGTTTGGACACAAAGCAATAAACACATGAACACTTTAGGAAGACATTCAGTTTTTACATTTATAATCAGAGGTATCACACACACACGCATTCCAGTGACTATACAGGAAGCTTGGTACACTTTCCTTAATCTCTTTATAATTTTTTTAATGTTTATTTATTTTTTGAGAGAGAGAGAGAGGAAGAGAGAGAGTGGGGGAGGAGCAGAGAGAGAGGGAGACACAGAATCCGAAGCAGGCTCCAGGCTCTGAGCTGTCTGCACAGAGCCCAACATGGGGCTTGAACTCATGAGCCGTTGAAATCATGACCTGAGCCAAAGTCAGACGCTCAACCAACTGAGCCACCCAGGTATCCTGCTTAAACTCTTTATAACTGTGAGTATTGAAGTCAATTTGCAATAAGAAAGTAAATGATGTGAAATGTTTACTGAGCCCCTGGTAAAGTTCTGGAATGTAAAGGGCAAGAGTGACTCCAGGCCATCCATCCCTGTGGTCTGCCAGCTGGTGAGACAGACCTTGCTATGTGCCTTTCTAAGCTTTGTCCATGATCACTGGGCCCTGAATTTATTTGGGGCAGTGGTGTACTCTGTGAGTGTTCACAGGTTTACCTTTGACATTTTAATACATAATTTTAATTTTTAGCATCTGAAATATCAATAAATGTATCATTCTAAACTGGCACTAGGATCCTTCCTGGCCAATACGGAATTCAAGCCAACCGGCAAAGATGTGCTTCTATAATCAGTAACAGCTTCTATCAAAGCGACTGCAGTATTTGCCGGTGTGAAGAGGAAGGCATCTCACTGCAAATCCCAGAAGCAGGACCCTCCCTGGGTTGGGCATAGCTGGCCAGCTGCTCCTACCCTCTTCCTCCCCGGGAACTCCCCAAGGCCGCCTGCGGCGTGTGGCTTCTGCATGTCACAGAAAATGTACCGCAGCACAAAATGACGTTGCTAGGCCTCATGAACCAAGGTTAGGAAAGCAATGCAAAGAATAACGGGAAAGATGAGCCAAACCAGAGCTTCTGGTGCTGAACTTCTCCTCCAGGACAACCCCCACCCTGAAGCCCCCGGCCGCATAAGCTCTGTGGTACTGGCGCTGGGGGAGGGCGGATGGGGCGGAGGCCGGCGGTACTGAGCACTCACTCAGTCATTCCCACAGATGCCCCAAGAGGAGCGACAGCGGGCCTTGGGAAAGGTGCCTGCACGGGTGGGATTTTGAGAATTTAGAGCGTTAAAGGAATTATGGCCTAAGGCGGAGGAAAATCAGAACCGTAGGTTGTCTTTTATTCCCCCTGAATTGGCCCCACTGGGCTCTGACAACAGCTGCACGAAGCTTCCCCACCCGCAGAGGGTCTCAGGTTCATCCTGCATTTGAGACGTTGGTGTGGGGTCCTTACGCCACTGTCTCCAACCAAATCTAGGGGCCAGAGTTAAGCAAACGAAAGCTTTTGTCACAGCTCAGAAATCAGAACTGAGAAACCCCTAGGGCGATTCGTTCCATAAGTGAATCTCTAATTCAGGAAGCCTCCCAGCTACTGTGAATTTCCAGTATTTCCTCCAAACATTCTCCTTAACCAGAGAAACTTAACATCATTCACAGCACTGAGTACATGCAGAGCATCTAGTGCCCGAGCATGTCGTGTTTGCAGAGCATGTAGTTTGCAGAACACCTGATGTTTGCAGTGTATCGCACGTGTGCAGAGCACTAGTGTGTGCTGGCTCTGGACTCCCGGCTCTACGTCGGGGGCCGGGAACGAGGGGGACCGTACTCACCACGTTACAGCCGGCGCAGTCAGGTCCGTTCTCGCAGGTCCTGCGGCGAGCTTGAATGCCGCCCCCGCACTGGGCCGTGCACCGCTCCCAAGGACCCCAGCCTGTCCAGAACATGTGCGGGGGACACAGCAAATGCTCATTGCAGTACCTGTGGTGGGCAAACCAGGAGGGAAAGGAAACCGTTCAGCACAACCTGAAGCCACAGGTCTTTCCAGTGTCCGTCCCTGCGCCGGGATGTGGAACATGGGCATGCTCCGCGTCGGGGTGGGGGCGTTTGTGTGCGGAGTGGTTGTGCAGTCAAGGGGGCAGATGTGGTGCTGGCCATGCTGTGCACGCACAGACAATGGGATGCACGGGAGACAATGAAGAAGATGCTAAACTCACAACGCAGGATGGACCTTCCTGGGCAGCCAATGAAGGAGAAACAAACAAAACAAAACCCTTCAAATAGACACCCAAAAAATGAGAACAGATAGAAAATATCTGGGTAGGGCATTTATCTTCTACACAAAATACTGAAAGATAAAGTAGGCTACGGATACAAAGTCAGCAACAGTGTATGTAAAATTCAGTTCTCATTCTGGAATCAAATAGGGCTCATAATCCTATTAATATAAGTTAAAAGAAAGTGAGAGCCTAAGTTTAGTATGAAGCTTCATGCCCTACACGACTTAGGTCATTGTATCTTTAAATTTATTTGTAGACTATCAAAATGACTTCAGACCACCTTACTGGAAAAAACCACGAGTTATCCCATAATAATTGAATTCCTATTTACAAATACCGATCCCGTTTATATATTCCATACTTCACATATATGTTCATGTTGTCAATTATTAGCCAACGACACAAGGCCTTCTCTAGCCTTAGATGAGTCAAATTTCTCCTCAATCCTTAATAATACAAGTGAAATGAAGCAACGTGAGGGCGAGAAAATGAACAAATGAAAAACAAGAAGGAAATGGCCTGGCATTCTACCGCTTACAGCCTCCAGGGAGGAAGGGACTACTTTAAAGATAGTCAAACTTGTGACACACGCATTTGGCAATTTAAAAGACTCTTTTAAATTTAAAAGACACTTTAAATTCAGTACTCCATCTACTGCGCAGAAATTTAGCTTCTAGAGGACAGTAGCCTGCAAGCACTTTTCTGATCTCCCTCTCTGCGCCCCATCTGGATTCGCACACAAGGCATAGACTCCTACCTGAGAGGCCTAGACAGTCACCTGTGATGCCATCATTATTAATAAATGCCTAATCCTTCAGGACACTATGCAGGGGGCGTTACAAAGAGCGTTTCCATGGGACAGGTGTTTACAGCCTAGGATGAATACAGGGAAATGGACACAAGGCCACAGCAGAAAATACTATCTTCATGAACAGAAAATAAGGACAGAATGTAGCTGGTTTCCAGACACCAGGAAGAGTCATTTGGGCAGTGTAGCTTCCTGACAGCAAATGCTGACAATATTCAACTGGTTTTCCACCAAACCAGGAGAGCTCTATGGAGACTGTAAAGGTGTCAGAAGCAGGTACAGATGAAAGGTAAAAGCCGGGCCAAGCTGATGGGAGTCCACAGGAGGCAAAGTGAGCAATGGCTGGCATCCTGGGAAAGAAGGGAATATCGAAATGGAAGAGTTAAGTAAGAAACGTTACTGGGGAGAAGACAACAGAAGAAGGTGACAGGAAGAGGCAGCACCTACCTTCACGCGTGGGGAGGAAGAATCTGAAATTTACTTACAAGGAATCTGAAATTTACTTACAAGGAATCTGAAATTTACTTACAAGGAATCAGAAAAGTTCCACAGAGCTTGCGAGACAAAACAGCACCGTCAGAGTTAGGGGGCGAAGACTGGTCTCCGGGGGTTGGTGTCTCATCCCATTGGTGGCCTGGGGCTCCCTGAGATTTAAGGAGCTCTCCATGCACAAGTGTGAGGTCCCCGCTCCACACAGCCCACCAGGAAGAGCAGGAGGAACAAATGCCAACCAGGAGAGTCTGGATTGCAACAACGCAAGGGAGAGGTGCTCCAAGCTGGACAAGCAAGATGGCGGTGGAAACAGAAAGGGAAGGAGCACACTTGGGCTTGGTGTAGTGGGGTGAAGATGTGGCAGCTGTGTGAGTGCAGAGAACAACAAACAGACAAACAGTACAGTCACGTGTCAGCCTCTCATTTGGGGGAACATGGGAGGCATGCTTCGGGCCAGAGAAAGCTGATATGTCACGGCAGGAGAAGCCTCTGGAAGCAAGAACTAATAAGGCACAAGCTTTATTTTCTCTAAAGGTTCACACAGAATAGTAGTCAATGGAACTGAATAGTCCCCACTCTTTCTCATCTTTTCAATGCTCATTAGGTTTCCCTCTTCCAAAGTCATGGACGCTCTTGTGTGTAGGGGAGAAAGGAAAGGAATCTTCTAAGTAAGAGAGCGTGACCTCTAGGTAGAAGAGCCAAAACAAAATCGAGGATACAATGGGCTGAAAAAATTTGACCTTAAGAAGCATGTGCCAACACGCAGACTTACAGTAAGGAGAACATCCTGGCTACTCAGTGATTATTAACATACGTGTTGGTACATGGAATGTTCCAAGAGTGGGGAGCCATTCAAGAACACATTTGGAAGAAAGGAAAACTCAGAACATCAGAACTCCCTGCATTTGATTCAAAATAGCCACGGGTACCATCTCTCACCGTGCATAGATTGAGAAGTAGAATTCCACCTCCCATTTCCAAGCCAATTCACCAGCATTTAAAAGGTACGGACTCCATGGGCTCCTTACCCCCATTTTAGCTTTCAAATATAAAACAAGCAATAAAAGAATAGGGAGAGCAAAAGAAAATCATGCTAAATATGCTTATAAAACACTTGACTTTTAATAAAAAGCACAGCAAGGGAGCTACCATCTCCCCCTAGCAAAATACATCAGAGCACACAAATACTTCCTCATATTGGCCTAGAGCAGGCCACATCTGAAAACATGCAGCTCGTCAATGGAGCTGCAGATCTACTGCAGGAGAGCTGGAAAACTCCATGTAGCACAGAAATTCCGACCAGTGTCAACATGTGCTATATTTGGCTGGATTTTAAAGTTGTCTAACATGTGCCTTCCATTTTTCTCTTTCTCATTATGGCAGTCCTGAGGAAATAGCTATACCAGGATACGTGACTATGTCACCCTCTGCAAGGGGGATCAGAAGGGAAATGGAAATTGCTAAGCTAGCCAGCTTTGTCCCTTTATGTCTGGGTTTTCACTCACAAATCCACCTGAAGGGAATCTCCTCAGAGGGAAAGCCCTTACAAGCCCCAAGTGCTGGATTCTCTGCAACTTCAAGGAAGTAGGGTCTCTCTGACCCCCTTGAGGGGAGGGGGATCTGATGCCCACCCCAACTAACATGTGCTCCAGACAGAAATGACTCTTGTTCAACCACTCACTGGGTTTCCAGTGTCTTTCCTGTTCACAAACAACAATGGGGATCAGAAGTTAGTTACTACGATGGGACTCTGCTTGTTCAAACATGTTTATTAATTTATGGATAAAATATCTACACAATGGACCAGCCAGTGGTTCCTAATTTCTCTAGTCCTCTACACACAGCTAGCTTTTGCCAAATAATAGCCAGACGCTTTTGGAGTTTTGCTGGCTCCCCTGGATTTCCAGTATCTGAAAGCATTGAAAGTCATAGGTACATTTCATGATGCATTAAAAATTAAGATTTTAATTTTGCCCATGACTGTTCATTTTCATTTTGCATTTAAAATTGAATTAATAAGCCAGCAATATTTCTATGTAAATTATCAATTTTTCCACAGACCTAGTCTCCGTGAAAAGAATTGCTTTTCATAGCCCCACATAGACTAGATTCTCAGCACTGTATTGTTTCTCGTCGTATTTCTTCATGCTACAAGTGCATTCTGTTCTGGTTTGGTCTGTGCTAGTTTCTCACTGCAACCTGTGACAGGCTGAACCAGTCAGAACCCTATCAGAACCATGTTCTCCTTGCCTTGCTCTAAGTGACCATCTCTTCACTGGGCCATACTGGAATACTCAAATCTCTTGGCATGAGAGAAACTACACATACATTGGGTCCCCCCATAATATTAATTTTTACACCAGGAGAGAGCCAAGAGAACACACTACAGGAGAGGAATGACTTGCAAAGGAACAGTACTTTGGCTCACCATAGGACTAAGCAAACCCACGGAGACAAAGACAAATATGATTAAAAATCTTATGAGAAAAAGATAATCAAAAAATAAAAATCTTATAACATGCTCCCATTGGTTCCTGGGATTCTTCATTTTGATAATGTGGTGGGGAGACTCTTATGTGGTCCCCATGGGCCTACCTCCTGGGAATCACAGCTTGTGTGATCTTTTCATAAGCTTGTGTGTGTTTGTGTGTGCGTGTGTATGCATGTGTGTGTGTGTGTGTGTGTGTGTGTGTGTGTGTGTGTGTGTAGGTTGGGCTGGGATCTGTGACTTGCTCCTAACAGAATATGGAAAAAATGACAGTATATCACTTCTGTGACTTAGTGACATAAGACTTCAATGTCCCTTTTTCAAGAAAACTCACCCACCATGCTTTGAGGAATTAAGTGGTCAGTATTGAATGGCTTACGTGGCTAGGGATTCGGGGAGCTCCTGGCTCACAGCCTCAGCTGACAGCATCCAAGGGACTGAATGTTGCCAACGACCATGGGATTTGGGAAGCACACCTTCTCCAGTCAAACCTCAGATGAGACCACAGCTATGGTCCATGCCATGTTGCAGCCTCGTGAGATCCTAAAGCGAAGGACCCACATCAACAGTGTCCAGGCTACAAACCCAGAAATGGTGAGACAATAAGCACAGAGTGCTTCAGGGGCTGAGTGAGTGCTAAAATTGTTATGTAAAGACCCCTACACAGATTTTCATACCCAGACAGGCAGTGCTATTGTAGAAAACACCTGAAACCATGAACATGGCTTTGAGACCAGGGAATGAGTAGAAGCAAGGAAAATTTTAAGAACATGTAGAGAGACTCTGAGGATGCTGCTAGAGAGGCTTTAGAAGGAAAACAGGACAGAGAATGAAAACATAGCAACAAGGCCAACCCAATTAGCAAACGCGCAAAGGACTTGACCAGACATTTCCAAAAGGGTAGACAAATGGCCAATAAGCACAGGAGGAGATGGTCAATGTCATTAGTCCTTGGGGAAATGTGAATCAAAAGTACAATGAGATAATTACTTTATACCTATCAGGATGGCCATCACAAAAGAAAAAGTAAGAAAGAACGAAAGTAACGAGTGCCGGCAATGGTGTGGAGACACTGGAGCCCTTGCACCTTTTCGCCAGAAACTGTCAGGGATGTACGAGGTGTGGCCACTGCGGAAAACAGCTCTTCAAAAAACTGAACAAAACTGCCATACGACCCCAAAACTCCACTTTCAGGTTATATGAAAAAACGGAAGCAGATTTGAACAGATACTCATACACTAGTGTTCACTGCGGCATTATTTGCAGTAGCCAAAAGGTAGAAATAAGCCACTTGGTAATTGATGGGTAAAGAGATAAACACAGTATGATACAGTCATATGGTCAAGTATTATGGAGCTTGCCGAGGGGAATGGAGTTCTGACACATGGTACGGGATGCCAGAAACCTTGAAAACATGATGCTGAGTGAAATTAGCCAGACACAAGAATGCACACATGGTAGTAGTCCACTTACACGAACTATCTCAAAGAGGCACATTCACAGAGAAAGAACATAGATTAGAGATTACTGGGGGCTGAGAGGAGGGGAAAATGGGGAATCACCGCTTAATTGTTACGGTACTAGCATGACAAAAAAGTTCTGGAAATAGTGTTATAGTTATGCATTATAGTAAATGCAATTAATGTCACTGAATCGAACACGTTAAAAAGGGCCAAATGGCAAATTGCATGTTAAATATATTTAACCACAACTAAATTTGGAAGGAAAATAAGAGCCCGTGATTAGAAACTGAGGGAAGTGAGGACCTTGTGAGGCAGAGGGGAGAGCTTCCCAGGCTGTCGCTGTGGTTTCTCTGGAAAGTGGAACAGGTCAGCGTGAAGTGAGTTATTCAGACAAGTCAATTTCCAGGCAAAGTGTCGGGGGTGGGGGTGGGGGTGCTGCCTGGTTTCTTCTTGTGGCTTATGGTAACATGTAGGAATGAAAGGAAAAAAAATGAGGGAAGGAATAACAAACAAGAGGGACCAGGACAGAATTAACTGGAAATTTGAGTCTCTCCTGATGGCGATGCTAAAATTAAGAAGGCACTTCTGAGCACTGAGGAGTGGTAGACAGAGAGTAAAAATCTGCAGATGTGATGGTACAACCGTCTGGTAAAACCTCAGAAAGGCCAAGGGATCAGAGTGGTTTT
This sequence comes from Hyaena hyaena, assembly GCF_003009895.1. Taxonomy (NCBI): domain Eukaryota; kingdom Metazoa; phylum Chordata; class Mammalia; order Carnivora; family Hyaenidae; genus Hyaena; species Hyaena hyaena. The sequence continues at coordinate 712,651 of NW_024081160.1, forward strand.
GGTTACACGCAGGGTGCTCTGAGGAGGTCGGAGCGAGGGGGTGCCTCCCAGATGGTCTCAATTACCAGCAGGCCACGGGGTGTGGCCCTCAGCCCTCAGGAGGATCCCCAGCTAGAGAAAGTCTACCTCAAAAAGATCTGTGGGTGCAGATGTTTTACAAGAGTCAACCTCAAGGAATTCCACAGAAGGCCCATAAGGGCTATTTCTGCAGAAATACCAGCTTGCCCTGAAATGTACAGAGAAAGTACAAATGAAGTGCGACCACGGGAATCCAGAATTCTACTGGCAGAAAACAGGTTGGTCAAACTACCCAGCCGCAAGTACATGCTAATTTTTGTGAAAAAGAAAAGATGATTCAGGAGGCAGTGATGAGAGCCCAGAAGGCAGAGCCAAGAGCCGTGCAGAATTATGCAAGGGCCTTGAAACCTAAGCGAGCAACTCCCAACCCTTGTCTGGCCAGATTTCAGAATTTCTGTGGAGCAGTGATAGCTCTAGACTTTCCGTTTTCCTCCCTTTTGAACAGTAATGTCTGTAGTTGCTACCTTTCACCTGTTCCCCCATCACATATCGGATGTCTTGTCTCTGATTTTAGAGGAACAACACCCAGGACACCTCATTCATATTTGAGCCTCACTTAAACGATAAGGTTCTGGAATCTTCGGGTATGATTTAATGGTATAAAACTTTTGGGGACCTTGGGAATGGGTGAAATACATTTTGCATATGGAAGGGCTGTGAATGACTGAGGGACCAATTAAACTGGCTGTGGCAGAGACTCCAAGGTGACCCCGATGATGATTGCCTCCCAGAATTCATGGCCCAGGTAATGTCCCCTGTTGAGTGTAGATAGGACCTGTGACTTACTTCTTCACCAGTAGGATATGGCAAGGCGATGGCAGTCACTTTGCAACCGCACTGGGTAAAACTATCCTGCTCATCCTGCCAGGAAACTTTCTTCCTTGCTAGATTTGAGGAAGGCAGCGATGGTGCTGGGAAAGCTCGTTTGGCAGGAACACGTTCTCAATTTGACCATCCGCACAGGGCCACATGCTGACAACCAAGCCTGCGATCTTATAAGTGGCTCTTTCCCCGGTCAGTGCCCGGATGAGACCGCAGCTCAGGCTGAGCAGGGAAACCCAGGTAAGTCACACTGAAACTCCTGATCCAGTAAGACTGTGAAATAATAAATCTGTGTTGCTTTAAGCCACTCTCAGTTTTTGGAACTATGGTTACACAGGAAGAGGAACCTAATATAGAAAATGACACCTGCATTGTGATAGTGTTTACACCGAGGCCGACTGATTCATCCTTGTTCGTGCTTCCACTTGGTTCTTGGGACTCAAGAACATCATTTTCCAGGAAATTTTAGAAAAGAAAAACAGTCTCCATACCTTCTACAGTGTGTGTAAAAGATAAGGTAGGTTATTTTCTTTATCCAGTACTTTGGAAAAAATGATGTGAATATTTCTGAGATTTATGTTGTCATAAAGCACCCATTGAATCACTCCGCATCCTAGACATTCTGATCCAATGAAGTCATTAACTCTGATCCTGGTCTTAACTTAGGGACTTTTCTGGGGGAATCAATTTATTCACTTGCGGCCACTCGGCAGTTCCTTAGGGTCAATGGCGCTAGAGCAGCAGGGTGCAATGGTATTCCCCTGTGCACGCCTAGTCATGTGCCTTCCCAGGGAGACCGGAGTCTCTCTGCGTTTTGAGTTTAGTTCTCAAATATGTATAAAGGATGGCGTTCTCTCATACCACACAAGTGGAGAGACCTCGCACATAACACAACAACAAAAACTCTCAGAGCTCTTTGCTTGTGAAAACCAAAAAAACCAGACATTATGTACTGGTTTTTCTAGAATCTATTAGCCTCTTGATGGCTTGATTATCCCCTAAGAAGGGCTGTTCAATAGGGAAGCTTCAATTTTAGCGAGTCCCTGTTTTTACCATCTACACACTCACTCTGCAAATTCAAATAATCCTCCATTAACCAAATATTTTTCTTGACCAAATGAGCAGGGTTTTTTTTTATTTCCTGCAAAAGGGAACATTTTTAGTATAAGTCCCCTAAACACAGTCTTCCCTGGAAACGTGGCTTTACAAACAATCACTAAGTGCATACAGAATGCACATACATGGTAGCCACAGAGTTAGATAACACCTTCCTTCCTGTGTGCTCAGCCTTGGAAAGGTCCCAACAAGAGCAAGATTTGCAGGGGTGCTATAATTTGGGGGCAGCTTCTCACTGATAAAGGTGACTTTGCCTGGAAGGGCTATATTATGGGACAGTGTACGGCATTTTAAAACTTTCCAACCAATGTCAAATCTTACAAGGTTAGAAAAGGCAGGGAGACAATTTGCCCATAATCGGTCTTTCCATGTCCCGACTGGTGTTGGATGGGCAATGGTAGACTTGTATAAGACTGTTTCGGGACTACTTCAGAAACAACCAGGCTCGCTTTGTAAAGATCGTCGTTCATCTTCCTCAGGGTCAGAAGGGATGAAATCTTAATTGGTAATGTCGGCACACAATGAAGACAGAAAGGAACGATTCTCCTGGGTTGTTTTGAGGTTGTAATAAATACCTCGCAGGGACCTATCTGTGCAGTAAACCTGTTGGTTTTGTCTGTATAAATATTGATCACATAGCAAATAACTGCATGCAGCATTTTTATAAGAGGCTCACAGTGAGCCCATCTCACCAGATACTATCCTTGCTACATTTTAATTAAAAGGTATGGAAAGCCATTTTGTTCCTCAGGGGTCAGTGCAATACACTTAGGAGACTGTGGCAGAGTAAGAATCCCAAGTGACGTGAAATTCACCTGCTTGGATTTCCTCCCAACAGTCATGAACTAGAATGTACCTTAAATATGCAAGAAAGAGCCAACCATCCCGACTGTAGATCTTATGAAGCCAAAGCCAAATGTTTGGTTGTATGAAAGCTCCCGGAGGAGCTGAAGGCTTAGAGTCCAGCCTGGAAAAGGATGCGGCTCCGGGCTACCCTGTAGGCCCCCCAGACCCCCGGAGGGGATGGGTGAAGAAAGGAGGTGTACCCAGGTCCTGAATACACCCTCAGCCAGCTCCAGATGCTTGATTTAGTTCTGGGCAAAACTCTGCTTCATCTGATCCCTGACGTCTGGACCCTGGCCGCCTTAGGTCCTCCCAGTTTTGAGACTGGGTCAAGCTGAATGCTAAGAGCAGATTTTCCCCAGCAGACTCTTTCTGGGTCCCCAGGAAGCCCAGCCCGGAGGTGCCCGCTGTCCCTGCACCCCCGCTCCCTTGGGGACTGCTCAGCCAGTCACCTGGGCAGGCCCGCGGGTGGTAGTGAGGCTGTCAACACGAGGCTTTGAGCAAAATTAAACGATGTCAGGAGAACAGGGCGATGGGGCTCAACAGAAAGGGATGCGCGCACAAGCTGCGCCCCGTCCGCGACCGCGGGGGGCGGCCGCACCGGAATGAGAGGAAGCTGAGGGCGGCGCGGCGGGGGGCCTACCTCTCCTCGCGGTTCTGCCCCACGCACACGCGGCCCCCGTGCCGGGGGGTGGGGTTGCTGCACGACCGCTGGCGCACCTGGAAGCCGATCCCACAGCTCGTGCTGCACGGAGACCACGGGGTCCAGGGGGTCCAGCCTCCGTTCCTGGGGAGAGAAGCAGTCGGGTCACCGGGCCGGACTGGCAGAGTCCATCCCTGGGTGCGCCCGCCTCCAGCTAACTTCCGGTGTCCCCCCGCCACCCCACCGTGGACTGTTGGGGTGCAGCTGGTTGGGGAAAGCAGGAGACGCAGGACCCAACCGGATGGGCCGTGTCCCTGGAAATCCCGGCCCCTGGGGGACCTTCTCCTTGGTATCTGATCTCAGAGTCAAGGTTTCTTCTTGAAAGTGAAGCTTCAAGTGTGCGATGAATAATTTAAAATGGGCTATATTAGAAACTACTAATAAGCTTTAGTTAGGAAGATGTTAAACTAATGAAAAATCAGTTTATTTTATTAAAAAGCAATTAGGGATGAACTCCTGAACTTCTAGGGTTTATACTTATTTGACTTATACTATGTAATTTGTAATCTATAAAAAGGGCACATTTGAACAAAATATCATCTAAAACTACCTATAACGCTTACTTTTAAAATCTATTAATATCAATGAAAATCAGCAATTTTCTTGATAGCATTCATATTGATAAAGAACCCTGTAATATCCAACGCTTTAAAACTAACTTTATTAAAAATGAAGGAAGCCAGGAGCATCTGAGTGGCTCAGCTGGTTGAGCATCTGACTCTTGATTTCAGTTCAGGTCATCATCTCACCCTTCATGACATCGAGCCCCATGTCGAGATCTGCACTGATGGTGCATGGAGCCTGTTTGGGATTCTCTCTCTCTCTCTCTCTTTCAAAATAAAGGTTTTTTTTTTAAATCATGAAGCCTTCGGGTACTTTAAATTCAGATTCTTGGCTATTTTCTTACAATTTGCAAAAGATATAGAGTATAAATAAGGCGTGAAAATTGCACATAATTATATTTATGTTATTACATATATGATATCATAGTCATATAAAATATAAAATTAAAATAAAAGAAATAGCTTGTATAAAAGTGGTTTATAAAGTTAATTGCCACTGACAGCTAAAGGATTTTTTGTTTAATATTGTACTTTTCCCTTGAGATGCCTGCATTCAGCATGTTTGTAATTTAAACTATTAAAGAACAAATTGTAGGCAGTTTTAAGGATTTATTAAGGGGCGCCTGGGTGGCTTAGTCGGTTAAGCGTCCGACTTTCGCTTAGGTCATGATCTTGCGGTTCGTGGGTTCGGGCCCCGCATCGGGCTCTGTGCTGACTGCCAGCTCAGAGCCTGGAGCCTGTTTCAGTCTGTGATTCCCTCTCTCTCTGACCCTCCCTTGCTCATGCTGTCTCTCTCTCTCCTAGAAATAAATAAAACATTAAAAAAAAAAGGATTTATTAAAACATTTTTAAGGATTTATTAAATCCTTAAAATCCTTAGATATTTGTTAAAATGTCTGTTAAACCCAGAATCCAAACTCCCATGTGAAAAGTCTACTGCATGTGGAATATATTTCTCTAATCACATCTGCTTTTCTATAGATATGTTATCCTCATTGGACTTTTCCCCTGAAAAAAACTGACTGACATTATTTTTATTTCATACATTCCTTTAAAAACATGCAGATCCACCCCTGTATTGAAGCTCAAGGTATAAACAATATTCTGAACATATAATTTCTCAAATAATTTCAAGTGATAATTCCTCTGAAAAAACTCTGTATATTTCATATTTCCCTATTTTCTGAAACTTCTTCATGATATAAATGAAGTAGATACTGATACCTTACTGTATGATATTATAAGAAAGCTGCTTTATGATAATTTAGCCAAGTAATCACAAAAAAACAACAGATCCTTGCAAGTTGCTCATAAAGATAATCAGTATCTTATATACCCTGTTACTTACACAAATTTTTTTAAAGAAATCCAAATGATGCATTGAGTTCTATACAAAAATAGCTATTGTAACATAAATAAAAGGATCTTTTTACTTCCAAAATTTCTTTACTTGTTAGCAAAACTGTTAGTGAAGGAAACTTTGCTTTGAAAATTGTTTGGAAATTCTTAGTTTCCTAAACCTGTTAACAAACATGACAGTTTGTGATATACTCTATTTACAATATAGGGGACATGTTGTATACAGGGAAGTGAGTAAATGGAAGTGTATATAAATAACAGAAATATAATAAGTCAGGAAATGAGAGCAATTGTCTATGTGTGGGTCTGTCCTTTGCACCTGGTTTGCAGTCTTACAACATTGTGGCAGGCAGTCACTAAGCAGCACGAAGTGAGCATGTATCAGCCGATGAATCATTTTGAGGATTAAATCAGTCCAAAACAACCCATGTGTGCATTTGAAGCACCACTAAAATGGGTTCCATTATTTAATTACTAATCTGAAAATCACCACTAATTACATTGCTGGTCTGCTTAGAGGATGCCATTTCTACTAGAACCAAAGCCAAAGAGGTATCAATAAACAAGCTGCACTCACACACTTGATAGTCCTTTTATCCCATTAAACAGTATAAAAAAGAATATCGGTCACTGATCATAATCTTCAAAGAGTAACAGCTCTGTAACTTGTATAAAGTTTCTCCCATGCCTCGATGGAAGCCCTCTTAGTTTTGTGGAAAGAATGCCATGATGACATGCCTCTGTTATCTGTAGTAACATAAATAATCTAATCTATGTAGCTCTGTGGTCTCCTATCAACCTTGTGGAGTGACCTGGGCTGGCCTGAGAAGGGGAGCAGAGGGCAGAGTGCACCCTTGAACCTCGCCCCACCTCCTTCAACCGCTTCTCCTCTTGGGCAGGGAGCGCCCCTGTGCTCTGGGCTCCCCTAGTGAGCTATTGCCTGGCGTGATCTGCAGTATTTGGGACATCAGAGGAGATTTGACCAGAGGTCCCTGCATTCTGAATAGGCTCGTGGAAACAAGATAATACTTTTTAGAAATACTGTAAATTAACAAGCAAGTGAGGAGGGAGCTTGGAGGCTGATTTGAGAAGCTTTCCTGATGCTCCTTTTATTTTTTTTTAATTTTTTAACGTTTTATTTATTTCTGAGAGAGAGAGAGAGAGAGAGACAGTGTGAGCAGGGGAGGGTCAGAGAGAGAGGGAGACACAGAATCTGACGCAGGCTTAGCTGTCAGCACAGAGCCTGACGCAGGGCTCGAAACCACAATCATGAGACCATGACCTGAGCTGAAGTCGGACACTTAACCAACTGAGCCACCCAGGCGCCTCTCCTGATGCTTGTTTTAAAATCTAAGAGGCTGCTTTGGTCATGGCGCTGTAGGTACAGGGGAAGGGAACAAACTGACTCCAGTAAAATAGTCAATCTGGCAACAACAAAAATAAGCAGAGGAGACAGGAAACCAACCCAGGGAATCACTGTTGGAGTCAGTTTTCTGGTTACTCAGTACTGGGACATTAACTGAGTTGGGGTGCTCTGGGCTCAGAGCAGCACAGAGCTGTTGGTCAACAACGGGGCTTCTTCCATCCCCCAGCTACTGTCAAAGCCCCCCATGGACTGCAGCCCTGGCGTCTCCAGCTGCCCAGGGGGCTGGGGGGCTTGGACCTGCAGTTGAGAAGATCTAACCACCCTCAAGGGCCGTCCCAGCAAGGGCGTTCCCTGTACCATTGGCTGAGTCCTTTTCTAGGGCTATTGGCCCACACTTCCTTCCTTCCTTCCTTCCTTCCTTCCTTCCTTCCTTCCTTCCTTCCTTCCTTCCTTCCTTCCTGCCTTCCTGCCTTCCTGCCTTCCTGCCTGCCTGCCTGCCTGCCTTCCTTCCTTCCTTCCTTCCTTCCTTCCTTCCTTCCTTCCTTCCCTCCCTCCTATGTGTTGACGCTTGGGACATTCCCCAACCTCCTTCCTGCACACAAGTCTCTGTGTCCTGACCAACCCAGGTCAGGCATAGGCTTTCCTCCCAGTGAGAAGTCCTATAAAGGGAGGTATAGGTAAGGAAAATGGAAGCCTGTAGAAACTTATTTCATTTAGATGACAAACTCCTATCAAGGATCCAGACTTTCCTTTGACCTGCTTTCCTACTGGCTAGTTTTATTTCTCCCTCTCCTCCTTCTCTCCATGGCTACCTCTCTCCTCCCTAGGAATTAGGACTCAGAAGTGGCATGGTGTCATAAGAATGCATATTCAAATGTTTACTTTAATTGTAAAACGAAACCCTATTTTCCCGATCCATTTTTAAGTCTGACTCGGCCCTGCTTTGAAAGTCTGGTTTAGCTAATTCCTTTATATTGTGGATTTCATTTCATGTGTTGAATGACCTCAATCTGCAGCTCCAAGATATTGAGAAGAAAAACATATTTAATGATGTGACGTCATAACAGCATTTAATCAAAGATACCCTTGTAAAATGTATTGAATGAGCAATATTTTGAATTTCCCAACACTTACATTGGGTTAAACAAGGTGCCTATAAATAAAGAAGAGCGGGTTTAATTGGAAACCTCTGATCAGACTTCATAAAGGTCTTCTGACGTGCTCTGCACACACTGAGGAAGTCTTTAACAGTAGTGAGTGAGCAAAAATGGGAGTTTGCAGGTTAGGTGTGTGGCAATTCTTTATTTCTAGCAAACTTAAAGGCCAACATAAACAGGCTATCAACAGATACGGGGCAATAAAAACATTCTTTGGTATTAGATCACCATGCCTTTGGCAGATAACTTCGAAAGAATTCAGAAAACTGCTTGGAAATGCTATGATCTTATACTTCTATCTACTTTCAGGAGTCATACCTGTCAGTACTTGTAACTAGGAAAATAAAAATGTAAGAATGGAATAGATGCTAAGCCTTCCCCAAATCAGGCAAGAAGTTGCACTCATGCCTAAAAGAGGAAAAGTAATTGGGAATTTAAGAAAAAAATTGCCTGAAGGAATGAATTTCCAATAAAATTGAAAATTAAAATGTTAAAAAAGGATGGCTCAAAATGTGTAATATTGATGGCTTTTAGATTAACTGGATGCTAATTTTAAAAATATATTTAAAATATTTAACCATAAAGCCTATGGTTATCAGAAATATAAATTTTGTTTTTAAATTCCATTTATATAATTTGTTATTCTGGTGGTTGCAGAGAAGCATGATATGGTGACCAGTGTAAGACTTTTAAGCATAAAAGCGTAATATATTAGGATAAGATTCTATAAGGGATAGAGAATAAAAATAAGAAATTAAAGAAGGAAAAATGTAAATGTTCTAAATATTAAATTAGAGGCTATTTATCAGTTTCTTAAATGAGCAGGCAGCTATCTAATCACTAAAGCATTTAGATTCCATTACACATTTAGTGTAATGGAACAGGATGGAACAGAAATTATATCTTTGCAACTACTAAAACTTTATGTTTATTTATCTGTTTTGAGAGAGAGGGAGACAGAAGCAGAGAGAGAGGGGAGAATCCCAAGCAGGCTCCACACAGTCGGCACAGAGCCCGATGTGGGTGGGACGTGATCATGGACCTGAGCTGAAATCAAGAGTTGGACACTCAGTAGACTGAGCCACCCAGGTGCCCACAACTACTTAAAGTTTTGATGAGAAACAATTAGATGTTGATCTACAAGTATTTGAGGGGTATCTAGTTTATCCACGTTATTTGATAGGGGGCAGATGAGCAACTTTCCGTGAAGACCGCTGCTTCTAGAAACTCATTCTGTCCAAGGACAGACATGGTGAACAAGCCATGTACACACGTGGGCATGCTACCCCAGAACTCTGGCTGCTACCCCAGATCTGTCCTTTACAGTTTCCAGAATATCAACTCCATGGGTAGCCTCTGAAGCTACCGGAACTATTCCCCCTTGCTCTTCACACCCTCAAGGAGGCTGCTGCAAACAGTGCATGTCGCTTCCAGCGTCTGCATGAGGGGACACTTATTAGTACGAGGGCTACTGGGGATAATTTGTTTGGTGTGGGATGTGAGGTCAGGATTGGGTGAGCTGACACTCTGCACGCACCTCTGTCCTCGCATGGATTGGGGGTGAGGCCGGGGCTCTCTGGCCTGTAGTGGCAGCCTTGATTGCACAGGCTGCCTTTCCCGGGCCTGACTAAATGTTGGCAAATCTGCGGCCAGTAGCGTCACATCTGCTTCACGTGAACCTCCATGTGCATGCTTGTCAGCAAGCCTGAGGGACAGGGAGCTGGGACTCGGTCATTTTCAAGAACTGGCTGTGTCACAGTTTTCTGAGTGTGGCCAAATCTGATTTCAGACTTGCTTTCATCCTCAGGAGGCGCCCAAGGGCCAGGTCAGGGTGCAGAGCCCGTGGCACTGGCGTGCGTCTAGCCATTGGGGTCCCTGATGCTGGCGAAGGAAAAGGAGGACTGGGAAGGGCCACCTGGATGAGGCCAGTTCACAATGAATGTGTTGTGTTCTACCCGTAGGGACTATTAGGCTACATGTTCCAGAAAAGAGTTTTAATTGACACAGACGTTTCCTGCAAAGAAAACAATAACATCACACACACTGCAAATAGGTTTCCTAATGAACACATTAAACACGTTTAGATTTGGGGCGCCTGGGTGGCTAAGTCGGTTAAGCGTCCGACTTTCGCTTAGGTCATGATCTCGCAGTTAGTGAGTACGAGCCAAACATCGGGCACTATGCTGACTGCCAGCTCGGAGCCTGGAGCCTGTTTCAGTCTGTGACTCCCTCTCTCTCTGACCCTCCCCTGCTCACGCTCTCTCTCTCTCCTAGAAAAAAAAAAACACGTTTAGATTTACTATTTAAAATCCCCTTCTAGCAGTGTCTGGGTGGCTCAGCTGGTTAAGTGTCTGACTTCAGCCCAGGTCGTGACCTCACAGTTCATGGGTTCAAGTCCCATGTCGGGCTCTGTGCTGACAGCTCAGAGCCGGGAGCCTGCTTCAGATTCTATGTCTCCCTCTCTCTCTGCCCTTCCCTGGCTCACTCTCCATCTCTCTCAAAAATAAACATTAAAAAAGGTAAAAGTAAAGTAAGTAAAAAAAAAAAAATCTCCTTCAGTAGATTGTGTAACTTTTTTTTAACTTTTTAAAATATTTATTTATTTTTGAGAGAGACAGAGACAGAGCTTGAGTGGGGGAGGGGCAGAGAGAGAGAAGGAGACACAGAATCTGAAGCAGCTCCAGGCTCTGAGCACGGATCCCAAGGCGGGGCTTGCACGCACGAACCATGAGATAGATCATGGCCTGAGCCAAAGTTAGCCGATGAACCGACTGAACCACCTAGGCGTCCCTGATCGTCTAACTTTTAAGTGGTAAGTGCCCCTGTCTTTCTCTAGAAAAGGGGAGGGGTACACTAAAGATGATGTCCGCACACTCTGGAGTCCACTCACACACATGGAAGGCACCAGTGTCAGAAGAGGCTCACCTGGAGCAGTTGGCGATCTCAATGCGGGGACCCTCGCACTGCCAGCCTCCGCACTGGGGGGCCGGGCTGTCGCAGGAGCGGGTGCGACACAGGCAGGATCCCACGGCGCTGCCATCGGTGTGCGTGCAGGGCGTCCACGGAGACCACGCGCCAAAGTGCCCGTCCACGGTGAGATTCCTCGTCTAGGAAGCAGACACAAGTGAGGATGTCAGAAGGGTTAGGGTTGTAAACAGTGAAACACTGAAAGGTCTCTCACACTATAGTCAGAGCACATCGAGAATATTTTGATGTTACAGTTAAAGAGGGATGAACAGGGAGGTATATCAAAATAAGGCGGCAGAGGTCATTGGTGGAGGCGGTGATGGAGAAGAAGGGGGGTGGTGGGGGAGGAGGAGACGAGGGAGGGGAGTGAAGGGTGCCAAGGGCTTGGAAATCAGCTGACCGCAGAACTGTCCGCTAATGTGAGAAACCCAAAGAACGAGCAGAAGTGGAGTGAGAAATCACAGATGTGCAACTCTGCAGCATTTTTATGTCCCTTAAAAGAAAGATCGGCCAATTAGTTTCATTTAAGACCTGGTGTAGCTCAAATGTCAGCACAAACTGCCAACATTTAATTTAGAGCCCATTACAGCAGTGGGACTGTACTGCCCGCTAGGCCTATCCCGGCCAGAGCCACACTGTAACCTCCCGGCAAGGAAGGGTCTGGAAGGAAACAGCTCCTGCAGGTTGGGGCAAGGAAGGGGCTCTGAGCTCTGAGCTGGGTGTGCGGGCAAAGACGGGGCTGTCCAACCTGCAACCCTGATCTAGGAAGGCTGCTGGGGCCTGCGTCGGCTGCCACCTGGGTGGACGGTGCTCCCCACAGACACGGAAGACTGGACCACCTCCGTCACCTCTGACAAGAGAGACGCGGGGTGTTCCCGCGGTCCGTGGCTCCTGGGGCCGAGTCCTCAGTCTCCCTGCAGGAGAAAGCAGCCTCCCTCTGAGGGGCTGGAAGGAGGCCTCGAGTCCAGACTCCTAAACTTAATATGGCGACTTCGGTGTTTCTTAGAAAGCGTGAGGCACGAAGGGAAAAGTAAGTAACTGTGTGCTTTCGCTTCCCCTCCACTGCACTCAGCTGCTCGCTCCTGCCCTGCACCAGTCGTGACACTTTGAAGACTCATCGTCCACACAAAACAGGACTCCACGGATGAGAGAATTCATTCTTTCCAGGCTACGGACTCTACCTATACTTCCACACTTCAGAAAAGCGCCAACGCCGTATTTTGCGTGTGAAAAACACAGGTGAGCTTTACTTCTGTTCTGTCATCTCTCCAAAGGCAGCAGGACGGAGCCCGCACAAAGCGTGTCCACCTGCTCGGACACGGCTGGTGGCTGGCGTGTCACCTCCAACGGCCACAGTCTGATTCTCTGCCTCCCCCTTGTCAGTACCCCACCCTTCTATACCCACTGGGTGGAGGAAACTCCAGAATTCCCTACCATGCCTGGTTCTTTTCGAGAAGAAGCAACGAGGAGGGAATGGAGCTGGATTCGAGGCGACTCAATGGACCTGACCCAGAGTGACAGTGAACACCCAAAAGCAGATTATTCCCAAGAGGAAGACGTCCCCCTTTCCAAGGTCGATAAAAATGCAGCTCGTACTCTGACCATAAATTTCCCCGGAGCCTTCAGTGTTTTCTCGGAGAACCAAGCCCCACGTGACAAGCTGACCAAAGCCACTGATTATTCACACCAAAATGTTCTTGAGGCAGCAAAGGCCCTGCCACGTGGGAGTTCCCACATCCGCCCTCTCCCCACTGACCAGCTCTCCTCCTTGCCTCCTCCCAAAGGCTCTAATGTAGGGAGGGCGGGATCGGCTGTTGCCTTCACTGTGATTAACACGGGGCCCGAGCTAACAAATCCCCCCCACGTGTCTTTAAATCCAAACCTGTAACTGTCCTTGGCCTTTCAGAGAGAGAGAACGGGTTACAGGGGCTGTGTGAGGGGCAGAGCCTGGGGAAGGGTAGCCTCACAGCGCTGCAGCCTAAGCTGAAAGACAGCAAGGAAGACATACCCAGTCTCTCTGCTGCTGCCCAGGTTACCCACTATCTAAACCCAAGACAACGGGGAAGCCTGGGTGGGGGCCAAGCTGCAAGTGGGGAGGGACAGGCCCATGGGGCAGAGAGTGGATGGGGAGGCGAGTGAAAACTGGCCAGAAGACCAGGAAACCGACACCCGGTGAGACACCTGGTCCCTTCCCTTTGCCTCTCTTCTCAACCTCTGGTTCTTTGTCTAACATATGACGGAAATAGGCATGGGGACTGTTGGGGTCTCTTCAGCTACCGGAGGTTTTGAGGAAGTGTGAAACCCACAGAAGATGGAGAAACTGAAGACGCGCTAAGCCAGGAGAAGTCCACTGTGATGACGACAAAGGAATGAACACGGAGACAGAAATCATCCAGGACGCTGAAAGAGGGCAGTTTGTGATGGAAACTTATTTAGGTCATGAGTCAAACCCACAACCAAGGTAAACTTCATAAGAGCTAAATTCATCAGTAGGATGACTCGAAGAGAAATCAGTATGGGGCAGATACAAGTGAGAGACAGAACAGGCAGGCAGACAGACAGACAGACACAGAGAGGAGGAGTCAGAGGCACTGCCTGTTTCCTGACAACTTTGAGGTTCCTGACCAATTCATGCGCACTCTTGAACTAAATCTCCAGTCCTGGAGGGAAGCTGAGAACTTTCTTCAGCCCAAAGGGCAAGAACACCAGCCAGCGTGAATGGTGTTTCTTTATGAAAGAATCACTTTGAATAAAAGGGTTTTCACATTCATCGTGGGGATAGTTCCACACCATTCCCATCCTCAGGAGACAGCAGGTAACTGGGGAGGGTTCAGTTGGTATCACCAGTCATGCCCTTAGCAGGTGGGTCTAAGGAGCCCCACTCACCTGGGCCAGTGTTGGGCCCATGAAAGAACATGTGACCAGATTCTGGTCAATGAAACTCAAGAGGAGAGTGAAAGAGGATTCCAGAAATGACATTCCTCTGGATAAAAGCAGAATGCTCTCAGCTGTGGACACTGTTCTGTGAGAATTTGCTGCTTGGGACCCCCGTGGAGAAGCAGGCCCAGGAAATAAGAGCTGCTCACCCACAGCTTCCCCAAACTGGAGGGGAGAATCAGTCCTCACACTGTTGCTTCCCCATGGCTGCAGGATGAAACTGGTCCTTTGTAAGACCCTGTTCACAGGGAATTCAGTTCTGTTTAGGTAATAACTGGACACGATCATTACATACTCTTTTTACAGAAAAAGCAAACGTAGATGTAAGAAAATTTTGTAACTCACCAAAGATGGTCCAAGTCACAATTTGGAAGGTATAATTGGAGGTACTGGTGGGCATTTTCCTTTCCATGAGACCAGGGTTTTCAAACCTCAGCACTGTTGACATTTGGGCTGGAGGATTCTTTGTCGTGGGGGCTGCCCCGTGCATCAGTGATCTCCCTTGTCACCCCGCTAGATGCCAGTACCCTACCAGCCCTGGTTGTGACAACCAACATTTCTCTGGACTTTGCTAGATGTCCCTGGGGGCAAAATCTCCTCCAGTTAAGAACCACTGTTTCTCAAGGAACAGTGAACTACCATATGATCCAACAATCTGCTTTGGGGTTTACAGCTGAAGGAAACCAGATCACTGTGTTGAACAGCTAACAGAATCCCCACAGTCACTGTAACATCACTTATGATAGACAAGACATGGAAACAACCTACGTGTCCATCGAAGGAGGAGTGGATAAAGAAAATATGTTATATATACCACACTTCTATATAGTATATATAAAATATATATATGAGCTATCTCATATATATACACCTCATATGTATAATATATTCTTCAGATATATATGAATCTCACATGAATACTATAAGTACTCATATATGAATACTATTCAGCCATAAAAGAAAAGGAAAACTTTCCATTTGGGAAAACATGAATGGACCCTGAGGGCATTATGCTAAGTGCAATAAGTCAGAGAAAGACAAATACTGTATGATATCAGATGTAAGTGAAATCTAAAAAGAACCCATAGTCACAGAAAAAAGGATCAGATTTGTGGCTACCTCGTGTGTAGGGTAAGGTTGGGGGAGGAAAGAGAGGAAGGTCAAAAGGTAGAAACTTCAGGGCGCCTAGAGGGCTCAGTCAGTTAAGCATCCAACTCTTGGTTTTGGCTCAGGTCATGATCCCACGGTTTGTGAGTTCAAGCCTGGTATTGGCCTCCAACTACTGGTGCAGAGCCTGCTTTGGATTGTCTCTCTCTCTCTCTCTCTCTCTCTCTCTGTCCCTCCCCACCTCCCATGCATGCTCTCTCTCAAAATAAATAAATACACTTAAAAAAAAAAGGTACTAACTTCCAGTTTTAAGATAAATATGCCTTGGGGATGCCATGTGTGATATGATGACTGTAGTTCACACCGCTGGATGGGACATTTGAAAGTTGCTAAGAAAAGATTCTTTTTTTCACAAGAGGGGAAAGAAACACCTTTTTTGGGGAGGTATCTGCAGGAGATGATGGGTGTTAACTGAACTTTCTGTGGAGATCACTGCACAGTACATGCAAGTCACTGGGCTGCACACCTCAACTTCCATAGCGCTGTGTAAGGCTGTATCAATTCTACCTCAGTAGAACTCAGAGGGGAAGAAAGAACTCACCGCACTAGACAGCCTTTTATTTCCCAGTTTGGGCACTGGCATAAGATAATATTCTTCAGGCAAAGAAATGCTACACATGTTCTTTTTCCAAATGCATGAATGAGCAAAAGATGAGCTAATATGACAGAGAAATAGAGGAAGAGTTTGAAACGAGTGTTGGTAAGTGAAAGAATGGAATGGAATGAGGTAGAAAATAATAGAATAGTTATTGTGGTAAATACACTGGAAAGGAAAAGAAACACCACCGGCCAGTCATTTGTAAGAGAATATGGTGATGGCATCGCAGGGTAAGAGTGAGGGTAGCTGCAGACGTTGAGTATTTTCAATCCAGGTCCAGTGCAGTTGATTCTATTAACTTCTGGAGCAAGAAGAACTTGCGACACGCAGAAAAGCACAGGGGCAGTTGCCGAGGGCTCTCTCACCCACATTAACCATGTGCTCCTTTTGATGCGGAGTGTGTCACTTCGAGAACCTGCCTAGGGAACAGATCCACAGATCCACGAATAATGGGCTTTGTTCTGCTGCTTCCCTTTTCCATACAGGTATTTTTATATTTTGTTGCTTTTCTTTAGAAATCGGAAATAGGGACGCCTGGGTGGCTCAGTCGGTTAAGCGTCCGATTTCGGCTCAGGTCATGATCTCATGGTTCGTGGGTTCGAGCCCCACATCGGGCTCTGTGCTGACAGCTCGGACCCTGGAGCCTGTTTCAGATTCTGTATCTCCCTCTCCCTCTGATCCTCCCCTGCTCGCTCTCTCTCTCTCTCTCTCTTTCTCTCTCTCAGAAATAAATAAGACATTTAAAAAATTAGAAATCGGAAATAAAGCTGTCTCGAATATATTATCTGTGGTTCTGCTATCTCCAGGTTTCTGCCAAGCACTTCCTATTTGAGGTATGTGCTTTGCTTTATGAAATATTAATTATTAAGCCACAGTAAAACATATACTGCATGTAGGTATTTTAGTGGATGCCAGGCACTGTGATGAGTGATTTCTGTGTGTTAACTCTGGAATCTTCACAATGTCCCCGCTCCCTACTTCCCATTTTACAGAGAGGGGTATTGAGGTTCAGATTAGGCTCAATTTATTCAGAGTCACACTGGTTGAGAGGGACCCAAGAATCAGTGTAAACAAACTAATCGAGAGCCTGCGATCTTAGCCGCTTCATTCTGTAATGTGATTCGTAGATCCTTCCCTGATGAGAGTCTTGTGAAAACCAGCACTTATACTTGTCTCCCTAATTGTCTAATAGCAAATGTCCCTTTACCTCGGAAATAGTGGATCTCTAAGTGCTAGCTGAGTAAAACGGAATTTTTGCTAACAAGCATAACCTCTAATCCCACGTTTGAATCACTCGTGTCCAATTCATTAATTCCCAGGTAACCAAGCATGTAGATGCATTTGATGGGTACAGAAATCCATGGAGTACACCTTTAAGTTCTTACTGTACTCCAACCATCGTGCTCTTATAACTAAATTGAACTCCTATATTTTCTACTGGGATGTTTTCTCAGAAGTCAAGAGATCTTCCTTCATGCATTTTCAAAGTTTCATGTACCTTTGGTCAGAGATTGCAACACAACAGGATATTGGTTCTCCTCCTTGGGAAGGACCGTCTTCATGTTACAACATCAACGTAATATCCCGAAGTCTCTCTCCATGAGTGAATTAATTACTCAAGGGAAAGACAGCACCTTTGAAGAGGACTAAGCGCAAGCACCCGGTGGCCTCAGACAGGATGGACAAGTAGGGGCACAGTCTTTATTACCTTGGAGCCACCGGTCTTCCACTCATAAAATGGAAGAAGTGCTGCTCATCCCTAGGAGGGTCATGAATATCCAAGGAGATAATCCATTGAAATGGCCTAACACACCACTTAGCACATGGTGTAGACACGCAATTACCCTTAGCTCCCTTTTCCTTATTTTACAGTAGATTTCACTACAAAATTCACAAAACCTGCTATCCAAGCATAATACGCAAGGTGACCACTGGGTCACCTGTCAATGGGTGCACCCATCAGCCACTGCTCTGGGGAGACTTTGACTGCTGGGAATGTCATTGTCTTGTAGATTGAGGATAAAGTCAGAAGCACTGGACTTAGGTCCTGATTTCTTTCACAATCTAGTTTTTGAACCTTCTACCAACTCTTTGGTCTATGGTGCCACTATCTAAATGGAGGGCTCTGGGCTCATTCCTTGCTAGAGGATCTTTTCTCTCTAAAGGTGCTCCTTACTTACACAGTGTCCTGGGAAGAAACTAGTAATTGCAAGCCATCGAGGTGCTTATTTAGTATACATAGTTTACTAGTTAATGCACAATGTATTTTGGAACAGGGACTAATTGTATGATGGATACTGTACCCACAAAGGATGTGGAAGGGGATTGGGCATAAATAAAGCCCAGGTCGAATCTTAAGACTACACTATCCTCGGGGTGCCTGGGAGGCTCAGTTGGTTAAGCGTCTGACTTCAGCTCAGGTCATGATCTCATGGTTCGTGGGTTCGAGCCCCTCATTAGGCTCTGTGCTGACAGCTAGCTCAGAGCCTGGAGCCTGTTTTCAGATTTTGTATCTCTCTCTGACCCTCCTCTGCTCATGCTGTCTCTATCTCTCTCAAAAATAAATAAAACATTAAAAAAAAAAAGACTATACTATCCTCATTAAGCGACGTTGTAAGTTATGCGGGACATGAAGAATATTCAATTCACTCCAGATCTGTAAGTTTAGATCTTGTTTGAGTACCCCAGATCTCTTAAACTAAGAATAATGTTTTCAATTATAATTATATAAGCCACTAGAACATTAATCTGTATGTCAGTCATTATTGCTCTATCACCTACACAACAGAGATCCATAAACGTTTTAAACATTTTTTTAAATGTTTTATTTATTTCCAAGAGAGAGAGAAAGACAGCATGAACAGGGGAGGGTCAGAGAGAGAGGGAGACACAGAATCTGAAACAGGCCTCAGGCTCTGAGCTGGCAGCACAGAGCCTGACGTGGGGCTCGAACCCACAACCGTGAGATCATGACCTGAGCTGAAGTCAGATGCTTAACCCACTGAGCAACCCAGGCACCCCATAAACGTTTTAAAATAGGAATCTTTTAATAGAAAATCGGTCTTTTTGTGCACTAGGTCCCTGGGGAAACCCTGGGAAGGCTTCCAGGGTTCCATCACCAAGTGGAACTCTCTAGAGAGCAGAGGATCTGTCCATGTTGCAAATGCAGCACTGACTTCGGGGAACAAACAGAGATGGGGAACAGGGATGGTTTTGTACAGTGGAGATGTGAAGGGGCCGCCCTCCCATCAGGCAAGTCCATGTCACCCTGTGACCTTCTTTGAATTATAACAGAAACTGTGCTCTCAGCAGCAGTGATAACTTTAGGAACGACCCTCTGGCCGCCTTTTAAATGTTAGGTCATCTCCATTTTTTCCCTATAGAATAGATCACACGTGTATTTGTTACAAACCAAGTGGGTGAGTGTGTATCTTCCATTATATGATTAAGCAGGTCTCAGATACCCACCAAACCATGGGTCGCAGGGCGAAGGCCTTACCGCTTAAGAAGAACTGCTACTCTAAGAACTGTTACTATATTCTTCTGTCATTTTTTTGCCATTAACAACACCACGTCATACATCTGTGAGAAGAAGCATTGATTCTTGGGAACTGCATGCCTGTAATTTACAACTACATTTCAGAAATTTATGTTTTCCCTAGCTGCAAAGATTCAAGGTGAACATCTTTGGGCTTTTAAAGTATTATTCAGAAATGAGAAAGAACTTAGCCCAAACGCTGGCATTTCTGTAATCAACTTCAAGAAACATTGAGAAAATCTGAAACTAAATAGCCCAGCGGTCTAGCAGCGAATCCTGTAAAGCTCTGCTCAGAGCCTGGATGTGGTGATCACACACACCTTTGCTGTAAAAGGCGTCAATCTCGCGCCCACATTTGGGAGAGGATGCTGGCTTTACTAACCCTAGCTTTCTTCACGTCGCTGCCTGGTGTTCCTCTTCCCATCATTGCCTGGTTTCCCCTTCCCCTAGGATAGGCTGCATGAATGTGTGGCTTAGGTAATGGAAAGAGCAGTTCCCTTCTCAGGAAACAGTGTGTCCAGACGCGCTGGACATCTGCATCGGAGAAACAGCATGGATGTCAAATACCGGAACGTGCCTGTTCTCACCTCTGTCTTGCAGAGGTGCGCCTGAACTGACGGTCAGAGACACATCAGCAGCTACGTGACAGCACAGTGACTTCACATTTTAAATATACGGAGGCTAATAGCTATTGGTAATATTCTCTGAGGACAGAAAAAAGAATCTGAGATTATTACTGCACTAAAGGTTGTAAAGACAAAGGGGAAAAATTAAACTGCTTCTTACAAGCGAGGCTTCAAAGAAATGAATTGGCAAAGAAAACCGTTTTCCTCGCTAGATTCGGAAAATCTAGCTCTGAATGGAAATGAGTTTCTCTTCTTTCTGCGGGGTCACAGTGGGAATGGTCACGATGCTGTTTCTCCCAGAGCTTCCTGGGACCCTGCGCAGGATCCGGAAGACTGTCCCATCTGGAGTCCAATAGTATCATCCTTTACTCTATTCTTTTAAAAGCTCTACTTATCTCAGTTTCTGGAATTACAGCTCCCAAAGGAAATTGTTGGGTGTGGAAGTCACGGTTTTATTAATGCTAAAAAGGGCAAAATAGTTCATGCCAATTTCTGGGGAGAAGCTCCAAGAATGAAACAGTGATCTTACACCCCATTTCCAAATCAGCAGTGTTGTCTCTTAAAGTTTTTCTCTTCAAAGAAGACAAGAAGCTTACGGCAACATCCCTTGTGGCTCTGGTGGAAGCTAAGAGCTGAATGAGTTGAGAGAGACAGACTGGGTGTGCAAGAAGGGTCCCAGATGTGTGGCCACCACTGGGGTGTGAGTTAGGATTTAAGACAGCTGGGTTCCCAGGGACGGCGCTTTGAGGCCGTGCACTTACGGGACAACTGGAGGCGCTCTGCTCCCACTGCGTCATGCTGAGGCTCTCCTCCAGGCTCGTGCATTTCTTCATCACCATATCCCAGCCGCAGTAAGGGTCCTGGGCCCCAATGCAGGCGCTGTAAACACACACCCAAAGGTCAACAGAAAGGCAGCCTTACCCACTACAAGAGACGTAAGCTTAGGTGAGTCTGGCCCTTATGAATTGATATGGGAACTAGTTATGAGAAACTCGGTTTTAGCCTACACACTAAAGAACAAGCCATCAACATACATCAGTAAGCATCTAATGAAATCAACTAATTACCCTTGGTTGAAATATCTATATGTATCCTAAGATACAGGGGAAACAACTAAATGATCGTGCCAATGTGAGCCTTTTGGTGTCATGAATAAAGTCAGTCAGAATTTTGCAATGTGCAAAAGTACTAGATGTTGTTACCACCACCACCACCGTCTTCGTCACTATCATCACCACCACCATCACCACCATCTTCATCCTCTTTAACAAGATAGAATTTGCTGAAAACCTGTTATCTTTCAGACACAACTTTTATAAAGAACATTATTTTCACTTTATCATCATCATAATCATCACCACCACCACTCTCACCACCATCACAACATCACCATGATCAACATCACCACCACCGCCTCTGTCATTCATAATCATCACCACCACCACCACCACTGCCGCCATCATCATAATCAATATCACCGTCACCATCACCACCATCCTCATTACTACCATCACCACCAGCACCAGCACCATCATCACCACTGAGATCACTACCACCACCGTCATCACCACCACCACCACCACCACCATCATCATCACCACCACCACTACCATCATCATCACTTTGGTTACAGATGTTATTTGCTGAACACTTACTATAAAATATCAAACTATTGTATCACCGAGACATTTAACTCTGGTGAGGGAGGTAATATTATTTTTACTTTATTGATGAGAAAACTGAAGCACAGAAGATTTAAGAAATTGGCACAATGACAAGCAAATACACCCAAAACCCTTCAATACCATTAGTTTGAAATTAATAAATTAGGGAAGTCTTCTTTTGGGTACCATAGCTTAAAAATGAATTAAAAATTTCAATTAAATAGGTGTTTAATATAGCTCCACCTATACTCAATACATTATATCAGAAGTGTTATATAGATGGTGGGTATTTTCTTTTAGCTTTGTCTCGATGAAAGAGTTCATATACCTCCGGGGCCTCATTAGATGAAGATTTGGCCCATATGTTATAAACACAAGAGAGGGTGTTCAGCGGTGGAGGGAAGCAGACAGAGTGACAGTGATAGAGTCAAAATTATACAAAAGATGACCCTGCAGGCAAGCAGGGCATTGAACACTGGAGAATTCTCTCTCTGAAGGGGCCAAGAGGACAGGCGTGCAGGAAATGGAAGCAAAGAAAGGCAGGCTAGTACACCGGGAAGTGTTAATGTCCTCTTAGAGATAAGGGGCCCCTTACAGCAGGGAAAATCTGTTAGAGGATTACCAATTAATCAGCAGTATGACCAGAAACCGTAGCATAAGTATCAAATGTGGGCCAAGGAACTGCTACAAGTAATATTAAATTGTTAATATTAATGCTACAAAAGAATCGTAATTAACACGTCGAATATGTTAACCACATATAAAGTACTGCTCCAAGAACTTGACCTCTATTAGCTCATTCCAACCACACAGAACCTTACAAATACAACACTTCAATTAGCTACTGCATTTATTTTAAATGAAATAAACTCAATCTTCTTTACAATGAAGAAACTAAAGCAGGGAAAGATGAAGTAGAAGTCTCACAGCAGGGGAAGATATCTCTAAGGACAATAAATGAAGCACTAATGGTATAAAACTATTATTTATTGTTGCTGTGTCATATGTATTTACCACCCAAAGAAGTTCAAAGGAAAATGGTTAAAACTGGCGCTTCTCACAGCAGAACGAGGTTGGGTGGGAAGGGCTGTGAAACAATGGGCTGTCACCATAGCCTCATTAGAAAGGTAAGTGACCGTGCACATGTTAAAATGTAAACTGAGGTACATTAAAATTGTGAATCTGAAAGCACAGGCTGGGAGGCTCCCCTGACAGGAGCTAGGGGAGAGAATCTTCTAGAGAAGACTCAGAAACAAACCAAGGAAATCACTTGATTGGCTATAGCTTAAGCAGTGGCCTTATTTGGGAAAGCCTGGTTGACTGAGATCCATTGTTCCAAAGTTTCCCATTCTCAGATACAAGCTCAGTGACCCTGGCATCAGTTTTGGTTTGCTTAGGTCAGCCCTCAAGGTTTTAGGGTGCTCCAGTCTAAGGTAGCTTCTTATTTAATTACCGTAACAAGTACATAGTACTTTCTTTTCTTTTTTTTAAAATATTTTTTAAAATTTATTTCTAGGAGAGAGAGAGACAACGTGAGCAGGGGAGGGTCAGAGAGAGAGGGAGTCACAGACTGAAACAGGCTCCAGGCTCTGAGCTGGCAGTCAGCACAGAGCCCGACGCGGGGCTCGAACCCACGAACTGCGAGATCATGACCCAAGCGAAAGTCGGACGCTTAACCGACTAAGCCACCCAGGCGCCCCAAGTACATAGTACTTTCATGCAAAAACTCAAAACAGTTACAAAGGACAAAATATATGCTTTTCTTTCCCAGAAATAGGCACTATTCACACTTTTATATATTTGGGGGATATTTTCTTTGCACAAATACGTATTCATGTATGGATATGTCTATATATACATATATATTTTGGTTTTTCATATGTAACACATGCAGAGGGGAGTGTACACACAGCCTATTTTGCTTTTTACACATAAAAATACGTTGTGACAGGTCACCTGGGTGTCTCAGTCAGTTAAGCAGCTGACTCTTGATTTCAACTCAGATCATGATCCCAGGGTTGTGGGATCAAGCTCCGCATTGGGCTATGCTCTGAGATTCCCTCTTTCTCCTTCTCTCTCTGCCCCTCTACCCCCATCACGCTCTCTCTATATAAAATGAAAAATGAAAAAAATATACCATGACATTTTCTTCCATCAGTATATACAGCTCCGCCTTATTCCTTATATGGCTGTATAGTATTCTGTTATCTAGAGGAACGAACTTTTATTCAAATCCTTTAAAAGCAAGGCTGTAATGCACATCTTTCTATGTATTTTCTTTTTTTGTATAAAATTTTTTTAATGTTTATTTATTTTTTGAGAGAGAGAGGGGGAGAGAGAGCATGCACAGGGGAAGGGCAGAGAGAGATGGGGACACAGAATCCAAAAAAGGTTCCAGGGTCTTAGCTATCAGCACAGAGCCTGACGTGGGGCTCAAACCCATGAAATGCAACATCGTGACTTGAGCCAAAGTCAGACGCTCAACTGGCTGAGCCACCCAGATGCTCCTGTATGTATTTTCTACAAGATAAACTTCTATACATGGAGCTGATGAGATGGAAGTTCTGGGTATTAATAATTTTGTACCAGTCAACAATTTGGAGGGTAACTCTCCTCTCCCTATTCCATGCTGGAATATGCTTTTTTTCCCTAACTTAGTCCTTTCTGATAGATCAAAACACATTTCTACTCATCTGTTCTATTTACTCAGTTGTGAGATTAAGATTTAGTGTATGTGTGTACATTTACGGATTATTGTATTTCTTTTAGTGCAAATTTCCTATTTGTAACCAATTCCTGTTTCATGCTTCCACTGGAACTGGAACTGGCTCCACTCTTTTTATGTAGTCATTGCACATGAAAATTTCTGTATTAGAAAATTAACCCTTTGTCAATAATGTTTCAAATACTTTTCCTACTTGTCATTAAATTTTTTTCTCAAGATACAGATTCTTTAAAATTTTATGCAGTACAGTTTTTGAATCTTTTTCTACACAGCATCTGGATTTTGTGCCATACTTTCAAA
Source organism: Hyaena hyaena (assembly GCF_003009895.1). NCBI lineage: Eukaryota > Metazoa > Chordata > Mammalia > Carnivora > Hyaenidae > Hyaena > Hyaena hyaena. Next base: position 737,180 of record NW_024081160.1, read on the forward strand.
GAGCTTCCACGCTTAAAAATCATAAAAACACTTCCACGGGATTCCTTCTAGTCCTCTTGTGTTTGATCAGTCATTTCATTTGACTCCCTATCTGTGATCCACCGGAAATGTATTTCTCGTAAGTCTCCTTTCCTCCCTCCTGAAAATTAAAACCAGTAACGACGACAAAAAAAAAAAAAACACCTATTTTTTAAGCTAAACTTTTTGATCCTCATACGAGCACAAACAGGTCCAGCGCTTAGGAGTGACGAGGAAGCTGTGGATGGTTTCTTTTTCCTTTGTCTATCGAATTCAGACAACATCTTTTTCAAACACAAGTTTACAACACAGAGTGTGAGCACCTGTCTTTTGAACTCTCTAGTTCGGAAGGTTTGGGCATATAATTTCTTAATAACTTACTTGTAAGTAAAGAATCCTTTCAATGATCAGTTCCACAGAGTAGAATTTGCCCTGTATTTATAGTATATGATGTATATCCCAACGTTAAGAACTTACCATTTTAAAGACACACAATTGATTTCATAACTTTTTTTTCAGGGAATAAGACAGATGAGAATAAGCGAAAGACTGTGTAGAGAGAGCAGAAAGTGCATTTTTCTATCTACAAGAAAGTTCATATATTGTCACTAAGCTCAGTGTAAGCAAATCAGCCCTCAGTAACATTGCCTGTGCAGATGTTCTGAAGGAAGTTTCTGGAAATCCAAAGACCCTTCAACGGTGAGACAGAACTTGACACAGGTGAGAATTAAGAACCTTTCTGCTTCCTGCTGTCACCTCCCCTGGCTGTGAAGGCAAGATCTGACCCACAGTGATCCGGTCTTACCGAACCGGCCATTCTGCCGTAATGTTACAGGCCATTATCACACCTCAGAATTCTGTCCGGGCAGGATCCCATTTTCACAGCGGTGAGTCAATGGGACAGAGCTACCCATACTGAATCATTCAAAGGGCCTGAATTCCCTTTCGTGTTTTGTTTTTGTTTTTGTTTGTTTCGTTTTTTATTAAAGCAACATGGCCGTTAGACAAAATTCAAATCCTGGAAACAGGAAAATTCCACCAACCCTCTAACCTGGCCTCAAGCTTCTGTTTGCAAATCTGCCTGCACAAGTGGAACAATGTCACAGGGTCACAGGGGCTATTTTAAGCTGTTTTACATGAAAAGCTGCTTGTAAAAACATCTCTTTCTTCTGATAATGTTGACAGCTTTGTGCATTCTTGACATTCCACTTATCCCTCAAACTATTAAAACTCCTCTACAAGCACAAATGTCCATTCATTAAATATTCCATTTGTGGATAAATATGTTTTCCTCCGTCAAAATATTTCATACCGTGGCAAAATTCTGATGAGCTCTACCTTTCTGCTAAAGTATACTTTAGTAAAGTTAAAAGTATAACTTAAAAGTAAAGTTAAAGTATAACTTACTACCTTCAGAAGGCAGGTTTTTTTAAGACACTGCATGGAAAAATTACAGATGTCTTATTAATGTGGTGTTTCTTCATTCCACTGTGAAGATGTTTTTTCTTTGTATGATGAATCTTTTTAATAAAAAAATTTTCCTTATTTTGTTAATAACCTTAGATTATCCTTCATTTGATATATTTCCTTGGTATCTGAAAGTACCTGAATTCAGAAAATATGTTGGTCACAATCTTCAAGTTTAATTTAAAAGCACATTTATGGAAGAATATGTTTTAGAGCTAAATGTATATTCAGAGACAGGCCTTAATTCTTGAAAAAGGATAAACTACTGTACCCTTTTCCAGGACGGTGATATTAATATTTAATTAAACTCTTCCTTTATTTATTTATTTTTTATTATATAATTTATTATCAAGTTGGCTAATGTACAGTGTATACAGTGGAATTTGGTTTCAGGAATAGATTCCCATGATTCGTCGCTTACATACAACACCCAGTGCTCATCCCAAGAAGTGCCCTCCCCAGGGCCCATCCCCCACTTCCCCCTCACCCCCCATCGGCCCTCAGTTACTTCTCTGTATTTAAGTGGTTCTTACAGTTTGCTTCCCTCTTTTGTAATTATTTTTTTCCCTTTCCTTCCCCATGGTCTTCTGTTAAGTTTCTCAAAATTCCACATATGAGTGAAAACATATGATATCTATCTTTCTCTGACTTGTTTCACTTAGCAAATACCTTCCAGTTCCATCACGTTGTTGCAAATGGCAAGATTTTGTTTTTTTCCTTGCCGAGTAGTATTCCATTGTGTATATAAACCACATCTTTATCCATGTATCGGTTGCTGGACATTTACTTTCCATATTTTGGCTACTGTTGAAAGCACTGCTATAAACATTGGGGTGCATGTGCCCCTATGCATCAGCACTGCTGTATCTTTTGGATAAATTCCTAGTAGTGCAACTGCTGGGTCATAGGGTATTTCTATTTTTAATTTTTTAGGAACCTTCACACTGTTTTCCAGAGTGGCTGCACCAGTTTGCATTCCCACCAGCAGTGCAAGAGGGGCCCTCTTTCTCCACATCCTCGCCAGCACCTGTTGTTTCCTAGAAACTCTTCCTTTACATTTGAAAGTGTGCAGTTATGCTATTTGCTAATTTGAGTAATAGGGAAAAGAGGTGTATTCATTAAAACCTTCTCACTGTATTCCTAGAGAGCGGGAGCTAATTACTGAATATGATCCCCTTGCATGTTAGATTATCTAAATATCAATGACTTTATCTGACTTGTTTCTGTTACCCTAATTGTCATTAGATCAGCTTATTTTTGATCTTAAGAATTTTGGCCATATTAACAAAATGCATTCATTAAACATGGGATTTTAAAAGTGTTCCAATCATTCCTCCGTTTGGTGGATACTGAGGAGCACCTGCCATGAACCAGACTGAATATGATGGGGGTGCCCTGGTCAGCAAAGCAGACATACTCACTGCACCCACAGAATTTATCAATTGGCAAAGGCAATAAACAATGGCACCAATAATCAAGAACCATTTGCAAAGGAAAACGGGGGAGCCCTCTTTAGCTGAAGGGATCTCGGGTCAGGAAATACCTGATTCTAGTGACATTTAAACCGAGATGGGTAGAAGTGATCTATTTCACATGGCTTAAGAAAAACAGAACATTTGGCAGCGAGATGGACACGGATGGGGAAGGCACTTAGGTGGGAGGAAATTGGAGGATTTAAAGGAAGATAAATGGAGGCTAGACTTTGGTTGGAGCTTGAGGAGTAGAATAGGCAGAGCTCAGAGTCCAGTTCAAGACTTAGCATTTCCTAGTTAAGTGCTGCAAACGTTAAAATAACTGGGCAAACACCATGTGTCCAATACCAGTACTTATTTCCACTATTATCATGTTAGTAGGGGGATAGATGGATTTATCTGTTTATGAACGATCTTTACCAATTCCTAAAACAATCTGAGGTGTCTTATTCTTTTTTTTTTTAATTTTTTTTTTTTTTATGTTTTATTTATTTCTAGGAGAGAGAGAGACAGCATGAGCAGGGGAGGGTCAGAGAGAGAGGGAGTCACAGACCGAAAGAGGCTCCAGGCTCTGAACTGGCAGTCAGCACAGAGCCCAACGCGGGGCTGGAACCCACAACCGCGAGATCATGACCTAAGGGAAAGTCGGACGCTTAACCGACTAAGCCACCCAGGAGCCCCCGAGGTGTCTTATTCTTAATGACCAATGCCATTATATACTTCAGAATCTGCTTTTATTTTAAGGTTTACATTAAAAACACTTACTAAAAATAAGACTGAAAAACAATTCTAATTAGACAGTAAACCACTTGAGGAATGCACTGTAAGACACCCACACATCACTCAGTTGGTAAATCCAACTGGAACACATATTTTCTTCAGTATGTAGTTCCATGAAATTGGAATAGGAATAATCACCTCACAGGAAATGTTTTGAGGATTAAGTTACATCATGTAATAAATAACAAAAACGTATTTTGGGGGATGGGATACATACAGTTAATCTAGTCTCTAGACACCATTGCATATTATATTATAAGGTACTGACTTCTGGGATGTTTGAAAATATTCTATTCCAAAAATACTAAATCCGTAAACACCACGGGCTTTTTATTTAACCGGGCAACGTGACACACCGCAGTGTATTGTAGTAAGTGGTACAAAGTATTTTGACTACACATTTGGATGGATTCACAACTTTTTGACTACCTGGCATAATGCCACGTGTGGAAGACACAAAGACCGGGAAGGGACTTGTGGTCTCATGAGGGAGGAAGACTATGCTTATGAACGTGGCGGGACAACGTAAGGAGGGTTAACTATTAAGTGAGTAGCTCAGGCAGTGGGTGCCACAGGAGTCGGGGAGAGAGAGGAAGGCCAGGAGAGTTCCAGGAAGATGTCATGTGCAGCCCGGGTTTTGAATGAAGTCGGAATTTAGCTCCCTGGTTATGATGGCCCTAGAAGGATGAGTCATGTGCATGCAGCATGATCAAGAACATAAGCAGAGGGGCATGGCTGGGCCATGGTTTCCTTAAGATTCCCAGAAAGTATATACTGATGCGAATAAAATGCTGGGGTTTTGCTTAGGCAAGAACAATTTGGCTGTCGTGTATAGCGTGTGTCAGGTAGTGAAATCTACTAGAAGATTAATTTATAATTCCCAAGAAGAACTAAGGCAGAACTACACTGTCATGGCATTTTTAAATTTAGGACACATGCCAAGTAAACAAAGATATAATTACTAGTAAAATACATATTTATACTCATTGCGCATCACTTGCTAAAGACATTAAATAGTAATTCACGTTACATGTTATGATTTACAAATGAAATTAGTGATCTAGAATTTCAATTAGTTACAAACTTTTAATACATTAAAAACTATTCACTATTAACTTATCACTAAATGACATTCATTAAATACAATGATTTTATTTACATTTAATTTTGCTTTTAATATTAAATTAGAATAATCAATATGCATTGCCAGTAATACTAAGTGAATGTTTTTTAATTAAAGTCTTATTAGGTGTATATAACACTCAAACTTTCCTGAAAAATCTGTTTTAAAACTGAACAAGATTGGGGAGTGCTTGGGTGGCTCAATCGGTTAAGCGTCCGACTTGGGCTCAGGCCACGATCTCGCAGTTCATGACTTCAAGCCCCATATCCGGCTCTGTGCTGACAGCTCAGAGCCTGGAACCTGCTTCAGATTCTTTGTCTCCCTCTCTCCCTTCCCCTCCCCTGCTTGCACTCTGTCTCTCTCTCTGCCTCTCAAAAATAAACATTTTTAAAAATTTTTTAAAAAAACTGAACAAGATTGATAAACATTTTACAGTGAAGCATTTTGGGAAAATTGATAGTACAAAAGAAATAGTTACAAGAACAGAGGTTATTTGAAACATGCAGAACAGAAGTGCTCTCTGGAATCTAGCAATTGTGGTCAACTTGGGGCATCAGCTTTGGATTCTGACATGACACGGACAGTCCTCTTCACCTACTCATCACGCACGGAACCCTGAGCTGTTTTACTTTCCCTCTCAGTGAATCTCGATCACTGTGAATTTGTCTTTTAACAAGCATAAAATCTTTCTGGAGAGGTCAAGTCCACCCCCAGGACAAAGTTCCCCAAGGAAGGCAGTTTTGTTCTCAAGGACCAAAACCAGGGCAAAGAGGATATGGGGAGTGTCAATGGCCCAACACAAGTCCTTCCCAGCTCAGAGACGTTGAAGTAATTGGTGGGAGTGAGGACCAGAAAATGCTGTGCGCATGAGAGAAAGAAAAGAACCCTTGGGCGCCTTATTCAGGGAAAGGCCTGTGCTTTTGGTGTTCCACGTTCTCTGCTCTACAACATAGATGTCATGAACTGTCCACAATCTCCTCTCCTGCTAATCAGAGATAAAAATGAAGACAGAATTACTCTCCTCTCCTCTCATGGCTCTTCAAGGGAAACCCTTCTGTGGAAGAGGGTTTGATGGGCAGAAAGAGAAGGCACAGGAGAGTTTGAAGAGTCACCAATTCCATGTGAAGAATGCACAAGGGGTGAAGTAATACATCTTAGTTTTTGCACAAAACTTTAGAGGACACTAAGTCCAGAGAAAACATTTATATTACTCTGACTCCTTATAATTCACCCAACTTAAGTTTGCCCAGTACTGAGTGAATGAGGCTTAAATGCCAAAGAAACCTCCCATGAGGGCACAGGCAAGCCCGAAAGAAGAACTTCTGCCCATCTCGGCAGAAGAGCTATGGTAAGGGTGGCATCTACCTTGAATTTGGATTCTCCGGTGCCCTTCCCAACGTGCTGACAGCAGTAAGGACGTAAGCACTTGGGTCTCCTCACATCTGGCCCTGTCCAACCTCCTTCCATCAATGCTTGAATCTCAGTTTCTCTTGGATGGTTAGAAACATGATACAGAGAGGGACTTGAGACAGGGAATTACTGAATAGCCACTGAGAGATACTCCCACCGACTGGATGGAGCCATGTTGACATCACTCATTTACACATGGAATGTGGTCAGGGGAGAGTCTCCCAAACTGCCAGAAAATTTATTTGTCTGACAGACCAGAGCCAGATATGTAATCTAATACCATAAGGAGCAGAGTCTGGCCTAATAGGCTGTGTAATTCTCAGATGAAGTGAAGTTGTGTAAAGGCAGAAAAAAAAATTCATGACAGGTCAATTTGCTGATTTGGTCCAGAGGCAATGTGAAGTATACTTCAGCAAAGAAGGCAAAGCACATATACAAGAGCTATTTGGCTTTTTTCTCTTTTGTCTCCTCTCCCCTTTTCCTTTCTTTTTTCTTCCATTTTCCTTTCTTTCTTTTTCCTTCCTCCCTTTCTCCTTTCCTTTCTTTCTCTGTCTCTCTCTTTCCTTCCTTCCTTCCTTCTTTCCTTCCTTCCTTCCTTCTTTCTTTCTTTCTTTCTTTCTTTCTTTCTTTCTTTCTTTCTTTCTTTCTTTTTTTCTTTCTTTCTATGTTTGACTTTTACTTCCATTTTGGACAGAAAAGTTTTGAAATCAAGCCTTTGACAGAGTATGCAAGGAGTGAAGAAGTGTCATTCACTGGCAATGTCAGTTCAGCATGACCTACATGAGCTAGCTACACTACTAAAGCAGGAAAGGAAGGGAAGCATCTTTACTGATGTATTATATACTCAGTATGCTCCCAGTAACATACTGAGTGGTTTGATCATAATCACATACCAAGTAAAGGCTTATCTAGAATCTACCTGAAACTGAAGTTCATGATCTTCCCATATTCAAGTTGTTTTGCAGACACATGAGGATAGCTATTTCCTCAAGAATCATTGATTCATTGGATTATACTGCAAATAAAACTCTTAGGGGAAGCTAGGGGTATAAAAGCCAAGGCACTACTGGCCAGGATAGCTCAGGCACAAGGATCTGGAGCTGAGAAAACCACTGTAGTCCAAGCTTCCCCATGGTATTTTCTGTGCAGCTTTGAAGTAGGGAGTGCAAAGCAAGAAGACTGTAGAGTAGATACCTACTACTGAAACCTCACATTGTGAGCTCTTTACTTGTGTTTCTCAAACCCAGCTGAACAAAAGGTTGGTAATGACATCGATCTTCTAACTTCATCCAAGTGAATGGAACACATATTGCCACTTAGGAAACAAACATGATCTTTGAAGAAACTGAAGGACCTCAGAACTGTTGGCTAGCTAATGCATAACCAAAGAAAGCTGAGGACCTATACTAGTAGATTTGACCTATGGAATATTTTTAGTAAACTTGTCTCTTCTTGGAAATCGTGCTCCCCTGGGTAACAATAATATGATTATGTTAAAATATTTGACCAAGACAGAGAAGAAAAAATGTACTCATAATCTTATGGTTCTAGAGGCAGCCCACGACATCTCTGCAAGATGGTGTTCACCTATGTTCTTTGCTTCTATTGTGTACCTGAACCAAAATATGTGTTTATATCATTGCCAAAGATGGATTTGCCACAAAGCTGAGGAAACTTAAACTTCTTCATGTCATGAAATTCACTAAGGACCTGATATTGTCCTAAGCATTTTGTATTCATAATTTGATATTTTTTTCCTTAGTGAGAACCACTACCAAATTGTATAAGCTTCAGACCTCACAAAATCTACATTTCTCTTTGATTATTAAAGAACAAACAGTAGTATGGTTTGTTTTTTAAATTACAGTCAAGTTAGTGTATGTTCATGTTCTATCTAGCGTATTTCAACTGTTCATTTTCCAACCTGCCTAGGACCTGGGGGTGTGAACCTGATTTCACCTAAAAAAAACAAACAAACAGTATTTCAGCTCAAGCCCCTCTTACAGTATGCTCTTCATAGTAGTAATTAGATGTTGGTGAATGTACTTTGTCTTTTCCTCCTATTTTTAAAGCTATGATGATTGCAACCATATACTGCTATTTTGTTCATTACTATTATATCATGCATATGTCTTCATCATTTAATAGCTTCAGAATAACCCATAGCATGAATACTCCATTGAATAAGTATATTATAATTTGGTGATTAATTCTGTTAGCATTAGAAAGTTAGGATTGGAACACTGGTTGTGATTCAAAAATAGCTTAAAAAATAATTGGACAGGGATGTCAGGCTTGAAGATTAGGTCCTAATATAATACAGGATCAGACTCTAATGATAAATTGATTTGGGGATAGTCTAAGGTAACATTAAGGCCCTTTGGCTCAAATCCATAATAGATACTCAGGAGATTTTATTTATGCCAGAATTACTCATTAGACTCTGAGCCCCATGAAGACAGGGTCACGGATGTTTCATCTGTCATCCTATACTTCGGGGCTTGCTTGGTGCTTGGCACCTATTAAAATCAATAAATATACTATGAATGAATTAACTAAGGAAGAGCCACAGTCTTTAGAAGTGAATCCAAAGTCAATGCAAACAAAAACTCAAGGCACTGAGATTTGGAAAATATTAAATTCATTTTTAAGGGAGAATATTTACTTTGTAAAATGAGTACATGTCAAAATTCTTTCTGAATGTTGATGTGATTCATAACTGAATGGCTAAAGTTGTCTTGCTGGAAGACCTTATGGAAATCCTTCAATGTCTCTCTACACACTGTATTTCTCCCATCAGGCAGATGCTGTCTGTAGAAAATATTTAAGTAATAAAGGTGCCAACATATTAACTCCATGCCTTGAAACTTGGCTCTTCCAAGCAATAAACGTTTGGCAGTAACCTAATCTTCATACTAATTTTCTTAATGAGTTAGTTTCCTTAACTAAATGACATTATTACAAGCTAACTGAATTAACAATGGCCAGACACCCATTCACAAATGAAGCCAATCTCTTTCTTAATGGTCCCATCTTTCCCTCCAGTTTTATAAAACAAAACTAAAAAGACACATCTCTTCTGTTGTATATGTTGACTAGGGTTCTCCTGGTTTCCACCTTTTCTTTGCTCCCCAATAAGTTCTTATAATAAAGCAAAAGTGAAACAATAAATACCTAAGGCCCAAGGGTTTTCAATCCTTTAGCTAATGTTTTATGTCACTACACTTTTCCGTAAAAGGAGTTTTAGTGTTTCACAAGAATTTAGGTTTACTTTATAGATGATGAAGTAAAATAGGGAGGGGGAGAGGCAGTATCCATGTGTAAATCAGATAAGAGTTTACTGAGCCCGTGTTGGACTGGGCACCATGCTGGAGCCTGAATAGACCTGGAAAGACAGACAATGCCTAGCTTCTGGCTCGTGGTCCGATGGACTGAATGAAGCCTAGACTGGCATGCAGTGCTCAGAATTCTAGTCTCTGTTCTAGGCTTGACAATTCTCAGGATATTCTCTCTGTGATTTGGACCAGTTCCTCATCTATAAAACATTAACCCTACAACTTGATAGGTTTATCTTACCTCACGATAGTGGTGGATGTCAAGTAAAAAAAAATAAAGAATCTGTGTCTGAAGAGAAAACAGTGCCATGTGATTCAGAAAATATTAAGGTATAGAATTAACTCATGTATTTTAATAATTAATTTAATAGATTTAACCTGTGATTTTATAAATCTCGGTATAGGATGATTGAAGGTATATTCATTCATTAAAAATGCATACATGAGAAAATTCGAAACCAGAAGTCAGCAAATGATAGCCCATGGGCCAAGTCCAGCCTGGCACTTACACATTTCCTGAAACACAGTGCAGGGCAATGTTGTGCCCCGGGACCCTGAAGACCTAGGCACAGCTGACCTACCTTTGGTGGGACACTGAGCGGTCTCCCCAATCGCAGTGCATGGGAGCTGTTACAAGGCCAACCTGCCTCTCATTCGCCCTGTGTCAGGGAGGCTGTCATGAGACTGTTTCTCATTGTCTCCCAGGTTCTAGTAAGGCTGAAGGCCATCTGCCCCCCACCCTCACCCCCACTAAGGTACAGATACAGGTTCTGAAACTGCTAAGCTGCAGTACAGCTGGCTGCTTGGCAACATGGTGCCCTCGTTCTGTGTTGCATGGTGATCTGGTCCCTTTGTTTTGGCAGCATCCTGTGGAACAAGTGGCATGGGTAGCAGCTAACACCTTTTCTGCTATTATTTCCTTGTAATAAATGCCACCAAAAAGAGGATCCTTCCTCTGCCTGATGAATCTGCTTGCCTTGCTGACACACAGCCACGTTCATTCACTGTGGTCTGTGGCTACTTCCATGCTCGGAGGGCAGAGCTGAGTAGCTGCAACAGAGATCATGCAGCCTGTGCAGACTAAAGCGTCTTCCATCTGGTTCTTGATAGAGACAGTTTGCTGACCCGCTGATCTAATTACAGCACAATCTTTAAAGTGACTTTAAAGTCTGAATCAAAGACCCATCACGACTCGCCTTTCCTGAGGCTGAAGACTGTCAATCACTTGGGCCACTTGGAAGGCCATGGTATTTCCCGAAGAAGGCTAACAGCCCGGGTCCTGTGATCACTCGTTCCTTCCTGAAGTGCTGAGATGAAGACCCCCTCAGCTGTCCGCCACAGTCTGTTCTCCTTCAAGTGAGAGTTTATGACTTTACGCTCATACATCAGGCAGGGATTAAGCTCACTCAGGTTTTGGCTGTTCCGTCCTTTGCATCCCTATGGAGACCTTTCCAGACTTGAAAAACCTCATGCTGCTTTGGGGAGACTTGACCTTGTGCCAGGTGCATATGATGTGGCCAATGGGATGGCATCGGCTTACCTACCTTCTGCTGTCACATGCAGTACCCTCATCGGGGCCTGTTAAGATCCCCACATTTGTCAAAATTCAGTCAATGGTAATTCACTTTAGGAAACGCATACACATATATGGTAAATAAGCCCTGGAGTACAAATGGATGTACAAGAAAAGGAAAAACTTCTTTTGCACTTCACATGCCCAGAGGGAACCACACTTTGTGATAAGCTGGCTTTGTCATTCACATAATTTCTCCATGCTATTCACTAAATAGTTATGAAAAAAAAATTTTAAATTAAACAAAATCTTCCTAGTCATTTTTTTTGAGGTCGAACTTGACTAAAATGTATTTTTAAAATATTGTTCTTCCAAAATAATCTTCTGAGGAAAACAGTTACATCTCATTGAAAACACAATGCATGCACAGCTTGGAACACACGGGCAAATGGAGCACCTGGGGGGCTTGGTCGATTGGGCGTCAGACTTCACCTCAGGTCATGATCTCATGGTTCTTGAGTTCAAGTCCCGCGTCGGGCTCTGTACTGACAGCTCAGAGCCTGGAGCCTGCTTTGGATTCTGTGTGTGTGTCTCTCTCTTGGCCCTCCCCTGCGCACGCTCTGTCTCTTTCTCAGAAATAAGTAAATATTTAAAAAAATTAAAAAAAAAAAAAAGAACACACAGGCAAGCACTTTTTTCAGCCTCTCCTGAGGCTCTGGGACCACCTCGAGAACTGGAGGTGGAAATTCACTGTAGAATAACCAAGAGGGTGTCAAAGCGCTTTCTGGTATGTTTGGGAGTAGCCTGGTAACAAACAAGTATAATAAAGAAGAAATAATTGGAAGGGGCCAGGGCTAAACAGTCATCAGTGGACATGTTTGAACTCATGGCCTTCTCATTAGCTCTGGTGATCAGGGACACACGTGGTCAGTGTCATGGCTTAACTGATTCCCCCCCAAATCTGAGCCCTGATCTGATGTCCCCATTGTCCCAGGGCCAGCACAGTGAATCAAACAGGAAGCCTGAGCCATGGAGGCAGAGCCCCAGCCCTGAACCTGGGTTTATTATCACACAAGGTATGCAACCTTGGGTAGGATCCAAAACTCTGAGCCAACCATTTCCTCCACTGAAAAATGGAGATGATGGGTGACTTGACCCTCAGGGTATAATGGTTAAGAAGAATGATAAGAAGATCCAGGAAAGTGCCAGGCACGGAAAGGAAACTTGTGGAAGTATATCAATATCAATTACAAACGTTTTAGCAGAATTCAAACTGTGCATTGCCTTTGAAAAATAGATATTAGAAAAAAATTTAAATGTGAATATGATTTGGAGGGAGACAAGTAATTTAGTTAAGCTCAGTTTCTCTTGCCAAACACTATAAAACTCATTTATGAAATTGATCTTTCTAATAACAAATGAAATTACTTATATTCTACTATGGAAAATATATTTAACAAAGAAATCACCACTCCATCGTTACTCCATTGGTCTCCTGTTCCTATTCAATGTACTGCTTTAGGCATATGTCTAGAAAATTAAAATTGCTTTGTCAAAAAAAAACCCTTTCTCCATAATTCATCAAAAAAAAAAAAAAAAGCCCTAGTCATGTGGATATTAGTGTCTTAAAAATGGATGCTTTTCTGCAGTTAGTGTCAGCAAGGGAGGTTTTCTTGTCCTTCTGTAGGAAAAGCATGGCAAAGAATTGGAAAACATTGGAAAGAATCAATAGAAATGCTTGGGTTTGAGTCTTCAGAGTTTCTTTTCTCAAATACTTAAGGGTCAATCACAGTCTAACCCATTCTGAGTGTGGGGGACACAGAAGACCACTGTCAATCAGTTTACAGTAAAGCTCTAATCTCTCGTGGCTCTTCTCTGAGAGGGTTAGACAAGTAAACAGCAGGAAGGCTCTGCTCTGGACATAACAGTATAATCTTCTCCTCCCAGGAACGTGATGAAGACAGACAAGTGGCCTTGTCGAAAGAACTGGGAACACCCCCGGGGCTGCTGTGCCTGGCGGCTCCTGTGGCCTCCTGACCGGGCTCCACGTGCAGCCATGCAGGAGACGAGGTGGGCATGGGGATGCCTCGCTTCCCTGACTCGATGCAAAACTTAGCTTCTGCTGTCGCACGTAACCGGAGCTGGGCTCTTGTGATCCCCACTCAACGAGGCAAAGCACCATAGAAAGGATGAACCGCCTCCCGCTTTGCAAGCCAGGACCTCTCATTCTGGTCCCCCAAACACCCTACAGTCAGCACAGGCCTGTGTCTTCCTGCATGTCATGCCCACAGAAGTCCGTTAGAGCTCAAAGCTTGCAGGGCTGCAGTTGGAAGACTGGGACCCTTCCAGGGGCTTCCCAACTTGTGGCATGTCTGTTGGCAAGCCGCCAACCCAGCCGGTCACCCTTTGACCATCGGAAACTGGGCAGAGGCATTCCTGCGCTAGGTTAGTCTTGCAGGAAGCACAAATCAGAACAAATTTCAAGCAGCCATTGGTTAACATTAGGAAAAACGTGTTACAGAAAGATAGTTGCTAATAAATATCACTATTTGTTATCACTGCTCACAATAGCATCATCAGTGTTAGGTAGAAAGCCCTTTATGTTATTCCTCAACTCTCTGATACCAAAGGAGGCACCATATAACACACTTCGTTGTCTGGAATCATCTAGAAAGGAATCTTGTAGTGATTTTTATTATACATAAAAACTCTTTCTACAAGGGGATGCCTACTTTGTTTGTTTGTTTACATTTAAATCCAAGCTAGTTAACATAGAGTGTAGCAACGGTTTCAGGAACAGAATTTAGTGACTCATCACTTACATACGACACCCAGTGCTCATGCCAACAAGTGCCCTCCTTAACGCCCATCGCCCATGTAGCTCATCTTCCCACCCACCTCCCCTCCACAATCCTCAGTTTGTTCTCGGTGTTTAAGAGTCTCTTACGGTTTGTCTCCTTCTGTTTTTATCTTATCCTTCTGTCCCTTCATCTATGTTCATGTTTTGTTTCTCAAATTCCACATGAGTGAATTCATACGGTATTTGCCTTTCTCTGACTGACTTATTTCACTTAGCATAATACCCTCAAATTTGTTCCAAATGCAAGATTTCGTTCTTTTTGATCACCGAGTACTATTCCATTGTAATGCTTTTACCACATCTTTATCCGTTTTGTAAAGTGCATTGAATTTAAAATGATATACAGGATACCGCTTAAATCTATAGCAATTTGCCTGTGTTAAATGAGAAAGTGAGACCTAAAATACTTTAGCGACCAGGTCAAGAAATAGCACATGCAGCCTGTTATGGGACTCCCAGTCTCTGAGTTCCAAAGCACATGCCATGGGGCACCCTGTTTGGGAAAGAATGACTTGTGTGTAGTATCTATGAGTGATGGACCCAAACAGTCCATTTCTATGGCAAGTCCTCCATTACACACTACACTAGGGGTCGGAGTTACTGAGATCACTGATCCCAGAATGTTTGAGATGATGATTTCCCCAAGGGCTATCTTTGGTTGGGGACCAACATGAAGGTGCTGGTCGAGCATTTAGTGTGCACAGTACTTTAGGGTTTCTTGAGCACTTTTCCAAACTGAGCCTCAAAGGCCAATGTGGCCCGTAGTGGGCACCCCATGACCAATGAGAGTTGAGCAGGATCAAGGACAGATGCGATTCCACTTGAGGTGCCCTGCACCTCACCTGCAGGACTTCCTTCTTCCCTCTCTCAGCCTGTGGGGTCCTAGGGCCTCAGGAGAGAGCCACCAGGGTGAGAACTGCCCCCAGGGAGGGGTGTCGCTTCGTTCCTTCTCAGGGAATTAGCTCCGGGCAGATACAACCCACTTCCTACCATTCTCTGCCAGCTCTGTACATACATTGCATATATACCAATAATAGTAAACTTGCTCCAGACCGATGAGGGAACCCCGAATATCTGCATGACCCCTGACTGTGCTCGTGCACCGAATAATTGCTTCTCCCCCTGATGGATGTTTACTGATGTCCTAAGTTGGCTCCCCGTCGCAGCCACCAGTGGGTGGTTCTCAGCTCGGGCTGTGTGGGAGCGCTGTGCCCTGGGGTGACGTGGGGCCCAGGAGGACATGAGGGGCCGGGATCTGCGGGGCGGCCTACCTGCGGGTGCGGTGGCTCCCGCACCTCTTGAGCGGGATCCTGGCCACGTGCCCGTGCAGGCCCACGAACAGGATGCTCCGGCTGTGGACGAGCTGCAGGCTCCGGATGGGCTCCCCGCGCCGCTCGGGGAAGAGCTCGATCTCCTCCAGCAGACAGCTGTGGCCATCCGGGCCCAGGGGCGCCCGCACCTTCTTAATGGTGCCATAGTCGGGGGGGGGGGGGGGCGACAGGGAAGGAGGGACAGGGAGGTCAGGTCAGCTGAGTCGCCAGGCTTCTCCACGCAGCTGCTCACAGAGCTTTCACAAGTGCTGACAGGGGCGCCTGGGTGGCTCAGTCCCTTACAGTCCGACTTCGGCTCAGGTCGTGGTCTTATGGTTCACAGGTTCGAGCCTCATGTCAGGCTCTGTGCTGACAGCTCAGAGCCTGGAGCCTGCTTCATGGATTCTGAGTCTCACTCTCTGTGTCCCTTCCCTGCTTCTACTCATCTCTCTCTCTCAAAAATAAATAAACCGTTAAAAATGTTTTTCTTCAATTTTTTAACGTTTATTCATTTAAAAACTTTTTAAAATGTTTTATTTATTTTTGAGAGGGAGATAGAGACAGCATGAACTGGGGAGGGTCAGAGAGAGGAAAACACAGAAACCGAAACAGGCTCCAGGCTCTGAGCTGTCAGCACAGAGCCTAACACGGGGCTCAAACCTGTGAACTGTGAGATCATGACCTGAGCCGAAGTCAGACACTCAACTGACTGAGCAACCCAGGTGCCCCAGAAATGTTGTTTTTTTTTTTTAATACTGACACCTGAATCCCACCCCAGGCCCCTTCAATCGCAGGTGCAGGGTGTGGGGCAGGAGCCCGCATTTGCCACAGCTCTCAGCTACCCTGCAGCCAGGCAGGAGACCCACTCAGCTACCTCAGCCTCTCCCAGGTCTAAGTCCAGACGCCCAGAGCACAGTCCAGCCAACTGGAGCCCCCAGGAGCCAGCTTTGCTCCGTCCCACAGAAAACATCAGGTGTGCAGAGTCCTCAGGAGACTATCTTGGATTCCTAGTGTCAGAAAGAGGTGCTGACCTGGCCACCCCACAGGGCAGACACCACACCAACGGCAGCAGCAAAGGTTGCCTCCTCTCCTCCCTGCCCCGGAAGCATCCTTCCTGCCCCGGAAGTACGTCTTTCTCTGTCTCTCTTCCTCCTCTATCTGGAGTATCACTTTCCTCTTTCTCTCTAAAGCGTGCTCTTTGGGATGCCCTTCTCTGTCTTGAAGTCCTGAATTCTTCCCTCCTATACCATGGAACATCTGTTTCTGGCCTGGTCTCTTCCCCACCCTAAGTTTTCTAGTCATTGCGTCTTTGTGCTCACTTACTTACAAGCTTGGCTCTAAGTACTGCCTCTGAACCAGGCATCTCCCCAGACTGGCTGAGAAGAGAACAGAGAAGAGTCCTCTCAGCCAGTGAGAGCCACAGCATGGCCAACGCCATGTATCAGGACGCAGACCTGAAATGTGTGCTAATGTCCCTGGTGCACTATGGTGAGGTCCCCACTGCCAGTCCGCATATCCAGGGCAAGACAGCAAACCCACTAGAAGCACCCACTAAAGCCATCGTCAAGCTCTCAAATCAACCCATCAGAATCCTGAGTCTCAAAAAACTATAATCATTATCTTGTAAAAACAGAAAATGAGGCTAAGAAGTTATTCCAAAACCAGGGTTAAATCTTTGGCTTTGAGGCTTCCTATCAATCTGTGAATCTCAAGAAGACATAGGACAGGAATATTTTTCAGTTTTCCATTCCTATGGAAGCACTCAGAGACTCAGAATATTTCATTTAAGGAGAAAATACATGCACAGACATATGCTCTCCTGAATTTATTTTTAAAGGTCTATCTGAAACATCTTCAGTGAATACTGACTGATTACGAACAGACTTCATAATAACGTAGACAGTCTTGGTAAACCACTGCTTAATTTTATTTTGAGCTATCTGGTTAAGTGTGCTTCTTCCGAGAAAGTTCAAGCATAAATGGAATGATACTATGTGTTGGGAAGATGAAAAATACAGTGCCTATCTTTGATGGAAGAGAGAGAGAGAGAGAGAGAGAGAGCAAGCACACGCCTGCACAACAGGGCAGCAGACAGTCTCACGAATGAACATCTCACAGATTTAAGTTCACAGATTTAAGTGTGCATGAAAATTTGTATGTCTTTACTGCAAAAGTCAACCTAGTTTGGACTTGGTGACCACAGTCCCCAGCTGGTGGGAAATTCAACATCAGTGATTCTGGGGTCTTCCTACCCTGCATAGAGCAAAGCATTCTAATACCGGGGATGATATGAAATAATGAAAACAGCCTGTGAACCTAGATCCTGAAGACGATCTAACAGTAGGGGCCAAAATGGCTACTGATGGGCTACTGAGTAGTTTTTATCTGTAGACCAATTAAAAGTGCATTTGTTATTAAAAAAAAAAAAAAAGCATCAACAGACATGCACAGAGGGGGCAAGATGGGAGCTTCAGGGAAGGTGACTTCAGTGTAGATGTCTCAGCCACAGTACCCTGAGGGGAAGTCCTCACCAGCAGATGGAAGTGCCAGCTTCCTGTGGGGCAGTGACAGGCATGGGGCCCCAGCCACCCTTTGGGACATCATGACAGTGAAAGATCTCGTCTGAGCTGGAGGACAGGAGGGGGAGCCAGGGACTGCCACCCCCCAGCAGTCAGCAAGGCTGGTTTGAGGGCTTAAGTGAGAGTGACCCTCTGGATGAAATAAGAATATTCTATAGCAATGGAGGGAAGGGGTAAGGGCGGCGCGGGGATAGAGGCAATGGGAGTCCAGCAGGAAAATCGTCATCTTTGGACTGCTGTCACTCTATATTCGCGGGGAACATGGGTTACGGAACAAAATATTATTTAGCGGTTGAACAAAGACTCCTTGCTGTTTATTATTTCTGTTGTTTATGGGGCGCTCGTCTGAGAAACCTACCCAAAAGAATAATAGTTTAAATGTCAACATGCTCACATGTATGCCGATTTTTAAAAATTTTTTTAATGTTTTCACTTATTTATTTATTTATTTAGAGAGGAGGGGGGCAGGGGCAGAGAGAGAGAGAGGGGACAGAGGATCTGAAACCAGCTCCGTGCTGACAGCAGAGAGCCCGCAGGGATGTGGGACTTGAACTGATGAACCATGAGATCACGACCTGAGCTGGACGCTTAACCGACAGAGCCACCCAAGCGCCCCAGGAACCTCTGTTTGTGTGAAGCTTTTCCTGCGCTGGTCCGTGCCTTCATCTCGCTCCAAGCTCACATACATGTGACCTTGGGCAGAACACCTTCCTGACCCGGATGCCTCCGGGACACACACTCTCCTCTCCTGCGTCTGGATGAGCGTCAGGACACACATGTGCGCAGGCCTTGGACGCCCTGCACAGGTGCCACCAGGGTAGCGAGTCACCCACGGGCCTCATCTCGGGCTCCCTCATACCTCCACCTCTCGGTGCACGAGTCAGGGGGCACCTGTGGCTCTGGGAGCTCCGGAGCACCCCACTCCCCCCGCAACAGGTTCTCTGGCTAGAGTGGCTGTCCGGCCACCTACCTAGGACTGCAGCCCTGGTGTCCTTGCTGAGACAGCGGGGGGTCTTCTCTGCTCCCCTCCACCCACAGCCAGGCAGAAGCTTCCTCCTGGGGTGTCTCAGATGCTTATTTGTCTTTCTCCCCGCTTCTCTCTGCCCCCAGGAGAAGCCTTCTCTTGGGGACACGTTCACATCTTGTTCTTCCCATCTTCGAGGCCAGTTTTCATTTTTTAAATGAATGACTGAATATCATCACTGTATTCCAAAACTTTTTCATCAAGACACAGAACACGGTGTAGTGCAAGTCTAAGGCATGCCACCTGCTGATCTGAGCCGTGTATATATTGCAGCATGATCCCCCCCCCCCCCCATAGCACAGGCTCTGCCAACACCTCTATCATGTCACCAGATTGCATCACGAGCAGATACATTTTGAAATATGAAACAACCTCGGAATTCCAAGAAATTTCTCTCGGAGTACATGAGAACAAAGAGAAAGAAAGCCTGAGTAATCCCACATCTCAGAAGAGAGAAGGGGAGGGTTGAAAGAGGACATTTCTGAAACCCACGACATTGAGGTGACCCTGCTACTTTAAGCGGATTTAGTCATGGACTCTGCACATAGAAACCCCACCAGCCACTGCTTGATTGGTATGTGGTGAACACACCTTCCATGCTGCTTCACGGTCCAGACGGATGTTCTCTCCTACTTACTGGACGTATTGGTTGAAGCATGGTACAGGATGTGGCAAAGTCATGGTCGCTTTCCGGAACAGAAAGACAGAGCCTGGCCCACTAAAGAGACCAGTGGACAAACAACTACTTTGTTCAAAGAACAGTAAGATCCTGGTTGGTGCCAGAGAGTGCTTAATTTTTTCTTGCTGTTTCTGCTTTATAGCATTTATCACAGTGTAATTATTCATTTCCTTGTTTCCTTGTTTCTATGCTTAACCTAAGACCACGGGGAGAAGATACTATGTCAGTTCTGTCCTGTGATGCACGGCTGCTGCTATAGGCTGGGGAGATTACTAAACACATACTGGGCAAGAGGCACACCGATGGCTAAGGGATGGAACGGGAGAAACAAGGAATGAGAACGTCATCATTAGTGCATCTGCTAGAAAAAGTCCTGATTAATATGTTTTCCATTGTGGCCTTTCATGAGTTATCAGTCAGGGTGAAGGGAAAACAAGAAACATTATTTTCCCAATATGCATAGAATTCGGCTAAAAGTGTCATAAACTAAATAGGAAAGAAGGGAACCATTTTAATTGGCTTCATCTGATAAAATATTAACTCTGAAG
The DNA here is from genome assembly GCF_003009895.1 of Hyaena hyaena. Classification (NCBI taxonomy): domain Eukaryota; kingdom Metazoa; phylum Chordata; class Mammalia; order Carnivora; family Hyaenidae; genus Hyaena; species Hyaena hyaena. Next base: position 757,298 of record NW_024081160.1, read on the forward strand.
ATTTGCCTTTAAAAATAAAACCATATATACCTTCCACACACTGAAAATTCAATACTCTATTCAAAGTGAGTTGCTGGGGGAAAAAAACAGATGTCAGTGTCAAAAGTTCAGAAATAACAGACGTAAAACCAATGAGTCACCGAAGTAGCGATTGGTGAAACTTTGCTGTGCACACACCGAAAGGGCAGTGTGCAAACCAGGGCACTTGGGCCATTACACGGAACGAGGCTAAGGGGTATATTGTTATATAAAGCACCTTATACAGTGGGTAGGCAGTGACTTGATTCTTCAAAGTGATTGGTTATTATTTTAGAACTTTCTTAAATAACAAGCCACTGGTTAGCAGTTACCTTATAACAACCTTGGGAAACAGTTCAAGTTTTTCTTAGGATTTTCAGAGGCATAAGCAAGAAATGACCCAGGTCACGTTAGCCTAGCGAAATAAGCAAATTAAGTTTTGTTTGTATGACTAAACCGGTTTGGGCTGCTCAAGGACTTTTCAAGATTAGTTTCCATTTGTCTTTTACTTTAACACAAATTTTTCAATCATTCTTGAAAATTCTACCGTGAGCAAGGAAAGAAAAATCAGGTGCTTTGTGCCAGCTATGGCTTGGGTCCCCAGGGAGCCAAGGGCACACACGGGACGGGCACAGCCTTGACACACACCTTCCTAATAGCTGCTGCTTCTGGAAAGCGTCAGCTACTGATTGTGCCATGGACCCCAATTTGAGAGTCAGAGTTCTGCAGTTTACTCTCAAATTGAAAACTCTGTGCACTGTGAGAGCTCCTGCAGGATGTTGAAAGTTGGATCAAAGCTGATAGGGTGGCTGTTATTTGAAAGACATGAATAGCTCTAATCACATGAAAATTTCATTAAATACTGTACCGAGTAACTTACATTTGCCTCATTACCTCAGAACAGGCAGCGCGTTCATATCCTAAGGGGTTACCAGATGAAATAAAGGATGCCCGCTTAAATTTAAGTTTTAGATAAACCAGGAATATCTTTTTTAGTATTGGTATGTCCTCTTCAATAGTATTCATGCTTTATGTGAAATTGAAATTTAAGCGGACATCGTGTGTTTTTATTTGCTAACTCTGGCAACTCTATTATTCCCACATTTCATCTGATCATCTCAGCAAGCTAGTGAAGATGTAGCTGACACAGGTGGTTCCTGGAGAGCACAGGTTTGAACTGACTACATTTACCTGCGTGTGGATTTCTTTCAATAAATAATAGTACTATGAATGTAGTACAATACTGTATTTTCTATTCCTCGTGATATTTTTTAAACTTTATTTTGAGAGAGAGAGCGAGAGCAAGAGAGAGAGAGAGCAATAGCATGTGAGAGGGGCAGAGAGGGACAGAGAGAATCCCAAGCAGGCTCCACACTGTCCGCATAGAGACTGATGCGGGGCACAAGCTCACAAACTGCGAGAGCATGACCAGAGCAGAAATTAAGAGTCAGACACTTAACTGATTGAGCCCTCCAGGCACCCCCTTTATGATTTTTCATAGTAACATGTTCTTTCCTCTGGCTTACCTTCTTTTTCTTTTTTTTTAAAGCTCTTTATTTGATTTGATTTGATTTTTTATTTTTTTCTTAACTAGCTTATTGTCAAGTTGGTTTCCATATAACACCCAGTGCTCATCCCCACAAGTGCCCTCCTCCATGCCCATCACCCCCCTTCCCTCCCTCCCACCCCCATCAGCCCTCAGTTTGTTCTCAGCATTCAAGAGTCTCTCATGGTTTGCCTCCCTCCCTCTCTCCCACTATTTCCCCCCTTCTTCTCCCCCATGGTCCTCTGCTAAGTTCCTCCAAATCCTCCTATCCGTGCAAACATATGGTATCTGTCCTTCTCTGCCTGACTTATTTCGCTCAGCATAACACCCTCATGTTCCATCCGTGTTGCTACACATGGCCAGATTTCATTCTTTCTCATTGCCATGTAGTATTCCATGGTATAGATGAACCACATCTTCTTGATCCATTCGTCACTTGATGGACACTTAGGCTCTTTCCATGTTTTGGCTATTGTTGAGAGTGCTGCTGTGAACATCGGGGTCCATGAGCCCTTATGCATCATCTGGCTTAGCTTACTGTAAGAATATGATATACATTACATATTACACACAGAATATGTCTTTAGGACTTTTTATGTCATCAGTAATATTCCCAATCAGTGCAGGCCAGAGGTAGTTAAGTATTTGGGAAGTCAAAATCACATGCAGGCTTTTGAACATGCAAGGTGTGGGCTTCACTAGCCCCCTGTTATTCAAGGATCCAGCACAATGAGTGATTATTCTTACTTTACAGATGACAAAATGGAATTTTGGAAAGTGGAAGAATTAAGATATATTTCTGATAAGCTGTACTTTCCAAATCCTGTAAGGGAGTCAGACATGAAATAAGTTTTCACTTCAATGATAATGAATGAGATCAAAGATTGTAACAAAGAATTCCAAAGTAAACACTAATTAAAAAGCTACTGCTAAGAAAGCAGCATCGTGCATAAGAAGATGGCACTGAGGAGGGCACTTGTTGGGATGAGCACTGGGTGTTGTATGTAAGCAATGAGTCACGGGAATCTCCCTGAAAAAACCAAGAGCACATGGCACACACATGTTAGTCAAGTTGACAATAAATTATAGTTAAGCCAAAAAAGAAGAAGAGGTCGTTTTAAGTGGATTGTCTGTACTCTCTTTTTATTCCATGAACTTGTCTACAAGTTATAGAACCTGACCAGTTGGGAGGTAACAAGAAGAGGGTCAACACCCTGATGCGATGGAAGCTGTCGCCTGATGCCCGTCTGGGGGACACGCCCAGGTGCCACCTGCTTCGGAAGGCATGTGCTTCTCTGGTCCCCAGGACCACGCTACCCTCTCACATGCACCATGCTGACATGGGCACACAGTGGAGCAAACACAATGACTGGCCCGATCCTTTACGCCATCTGTCTAGTGAGGCACGCAGGCAAATTCAAATAAGTGTCTATAGAAGAGCAGAGGCTGTACGTACACTTAAAAGGCGGTATTTCTGGGAATAAGAGAAAGGGAAACCTATCCCAAGAAACAGGGACCATGCAAGTGACTGTCACCAGACCAGACCCTGCACACATAAAAGGACTTCAGTGACATGCTTGCCAGTGGTAACAGAACACTCCAGGGCATAAATCATCAGAATGTGCATGCAAACCATCCCTCATATTGATTTTTGCTGGTGACTAATGAAGCTATGGAAAACCAGAAGTGAGTCTGATGGCGGGTAGAAAACGCGGAGGTGAAATTGGATTACTATCATAACAGAGATATTCATTCCGACCTCAATAGTCTGAGCCATTAGGAAAATGACCAAAGGAAAAAGCAAAGCTTGCAAATAAAATGGCTCACTGAGGTAAAGTAGGAACATCGTCACACGAAGGAATAAGAAATTCAATTTTAAAATGAATGAGGGATTGCTCGGCGGGAAATATTTATGCAACACTTATCAAAAGGCAGGAGTGAAACTTGAAAAGGACATGAAGAAATCTCTCCAGAGACTAACAGGCACAAGAAATGATTCATGAGGGGCATCTGGGTGGCTCAGTTAGTTAAGCGCCCGGCTCTTGATTTTGGCTCAGGTCATGATCTAATGGTTAGTGAGTTAGAATCCCATGTCAGCCTCTGTGCTAAGAGCACAAAGCCTACTTGGGATTCTCTCTCACTATCTCTCTCTGCCCCTGCCCTGCTCTCGCACATGCTTTCTCTCAGAATAAATAAATTAAAAAAAAATTGATCCCTAAAAACCTGAAGCTCGCTCCCTCAGTCTCATGCCACAGGAACTTCTGTGTGTGCCCTACAGCAGACAAGCTATAGGGCACTCCACGTGAAGAATTAATGAAACAACAAAAACAAACAAAAATAAGTGTGTTTTTTTTAAAGCAGGAAATAAACAAGTATTTTGGTTTCAAAGAAAAATTCAACCTTAGAGAGGAGTGTGGCAGTGAAGCAAGCTTCCAGGACAAATTCCTAGCGTGTCTCCCGGGGACAGGATGACTTGCTCATGGGACTGGGGAGGTGGCCGAAATGACTACAATCCGCAAAACCTTCCAGCACGGATGCCTGCAAGTGGGAGCTGACAGTTTCTCTGGCCCAACACCGCCCAAGGGAAATATATTACAATCCAAGTAGGTTATTTGAAACCTTTCTGGTATCAACCTTTAAAAAGGAAAAGCAAACAGGAAACCAGATGAATTAATTTTTATCATGTTTGTATTTAACTCAATGTGTCCAAAATATGATATGTAAAATTACAATACGTAATTAATATAATATTGCTGAGATATTATGCATTTTTTATACTAAGCCTTCAAAATCCAAGGTTGATTTGGACTGGTCACCATCAAGGTGTCCAGAACCCCCCCCCCCCCCCCCCCCGAGGCTGCAGCTGTGGCCTTGAGCAGCCAAGGGATGCACAAAGCTATCCGGGTGGTGCCCTGGAGAGCCAGGTGTCTACCTGCCCCCACCCCCCACCAAATAGCCAATAAGTTCATGGGGGTTCACTTTACCCACAGCATGACAAGCTTCATTGGGCTGCATTATACATTTTGAACTTTGCCATATGATTTCCTTTGAATAAAGAGTTCCCATCCACAAATGTTTAAAAAATTCCTGCACTGGATCAATTGTTTCCTATCACAGGTAAGATAATCCAGGTGCCTAAAGGTTAACTAGTAGCTCTGGGACTAAACCTGGCCCCTAACTCCTTGTCTCCCCATTGGACATCACACAGCTGACAATTTACCACAGGGAAGGGACAGATGCCCTGTGAGAGAGGTTGCAATCCTTGTCAGACCATTTCAGAAACTTATGGACTGCCACAAATTTCTTTGTTTGTTTGGGAGAGTTTTGCTATTAACTAGGGATCAAACTAGTCCCTGCTTCTCTTTGGAGTATAGTTTCTGTATCACTTCTCTGAGAAAATGAATGACCCTGAGGACCTTCCAAACACAAACAGTGTGGGTGACATGATCTTTTATCATCCACAGTTTGAATAATCAACGTTACAGCTAACGCACAGAGGAAAAAAAGAAAGTAGCCCAAATTAAACTAACAAGGAATGAGAAGCACAGGTGTGTGGTTTGATGTGTAAATAGGAAAATACGGGCCACCTTCACTTTCCTAGTTTGGTCAATTTCCTGAATCCATTAAGACAAGCCCCTGTGGAAGAACATGAGAGACCCCACTGATAGGGCCACCTATAATTGCCAAATAGCCTATTATCATTATGTTTTCATTATGTTAAAATTCCAAGTGATCACAGGATGTTAGAGATGGAAGGAACCTACAACAGTATTGTGAATTTTGCAGGAGAGAAAATCAAAGCCCAGAAAGGTTAAGTGAGTACCAAAGTTCACACTCTTGGGTCAGAATTTAGAGTCTCTTTATACCAATCAAGTGCTGGTTAGTTTTGTCTTACAAGTACCGAAGGGATAATACGCAATTGCTGTGATGGTGCATCCATACGGCTGAAGAGTTCCTAAAAGATCAGGGGGGACTGATAAACAGTGTGTGAAGCGATAGTTGTTAATCAAGACAAAGATTAAGCTATGATTTCTAGATATGTGCTTATGTTATCCCAGAATTCAGGACACAGATAACCAATGTCTGATTGGTGCCAAGCCCGGAATTGATCTCATGTCTCTATCAGCCTTTGGGCTCTCACTTCCAAGAGCTCAGGAGGAAAAGGAGAGAATAATCTGATGAAAAGTGTTATCTTAAAAAAAGAGGATTTAAGGTGACAAAAGATATTTAAACAAAAAAATCTCACAGTAAAAGTAAGTCCCTGAAACCACTATTTGCTGTATACGTCATGTTCACTCTGTGCAGCCCTCCTGCACATCACTCAGTTATTCTGGTTGAGAATTGGTCATATTTTTAGCTTTGGGGGAAAATAGCTGATATTTTTCTAATTGTCAGTGTTCACTTTCCTCGCTAATAAGGACTGCATAGTTTTAATGAGATTCGGTTTTGCATCTTGATAGAGATGGCAGAGTATAATAATCTCTCCTTTGCTCTGAAAATGCACCTCGTAATGAGATAGGGAGTATTACGGTCTAAATTGTGTCTCAACATTCATGTTGAAGTCCTACTTGGAGACAGTGCCCCTAAAAAGGTAATTAACACAAAACAAGGTTGCCCAGGTATAGGGTCCCTTTTCCAACACGACTGGTGTCCTTGCAAGAAGAGAAAAATTAGAATGTGCACATATGGACCCACATGTGAGGACACATCAGGAAGATGGCTGCCTATATCCCAAGGAAAGGGGTCTCAGAAAAAAACAACTTTCTCTACACCTTGACCTTGGACTTCCATCTCCAGAAATAAGTTGGGGAGGGGGAGGGCCTGGGTGGCTCAGTCAGTTAAGCATGGACTTCGGCTCAGGTCATGATCTCACAGTCCATGGGTTTGAGCCCCAAGTTGGGCTCTGTGCTGACGGCTCGGAGCCTGGAGCCTGCTTCAGATTCTGTGTCTCCCTCTCTCTCTGCCCCTTCGTTGCTCACATTCTGTCTCTCTTAAAAACAAAAACAAGTATTGAAAAAAAAAAGAAAGAAGTAGGGAAGACTACTTGTTTGTTTAGCCCACCCAATCCATGGAACTTGTTATCTTTGTCATCACGCATGCTGGAACAAAGACTCCAGGTCAACAGTAGGAAGTACAAAAAAAGTAGACTTTCTGTCCTTCAGAGAATTTGCTTACCACAATTTCAAAGCTAGATCATGAATTATTTTTCCATATTTCCTTAAGAAGTCATGAATGAAATTCAAATGCAAAGGGGCTATAAATTATAGGTTTGACTCAATATTTTTACTTTGTATGATCACAATGGAAGATTCATATTAGTAATATCCTAGTATTTTCAAATACTGCCATTTGTTTCAATTAATCCCCTATACATTTGATCCTGGGCTAGTAGAGCAGCAGGCGATGATATAGGACATGTAACATTGTGAAAAATGGATGCATTTTGATAAGCATTACAAAATAATTCATACAGATGGTGCTGTTGCTCACGACCTTTATGCTAATGGCTCTCCTGCTCTTTGGGGGAACATCAGAGAGAAGTGAATGAGCACTCAAGAATGAACTTTCAGGTATCTGAGGAAAAGGTCGCTGATTATAATTAATTTCTTTGTGAATGATTTCTAGAATTTCAGTCTCACCAAAATTTCAAAAGTTTATGAAAACACACCTTTTTTTTTTTTTTTTTTTTTTAAGGAAAGAAGGCAGGAAGGAAGAAGGGAGGGAGGGAAGGAAAAAAACAAACTAATGTGGTCAGCTCAGTAGACAAGCTACTACTACTGTAAATAAAATTGATCACTTTTGAATTTTCATACTTGGATATGATTTCAACTTGCATATGATCAATTGCAACCTTCTGCAATTCAGTCCTGGACAAAAAAATGATTGAGCTTAAACAATCCTTACAGCAAAATTCTGTATGCTCTATGTGTAGAATGGCTTTAATTCGATGAATTTGAGAACACTGAACACTGAAAAGGAATTTCAGAGAAATTGATTCTTCTTAAGAACAGCAGCCTGGGGGAGCCACCCAGGCTCAGTAGGTTAAGCGTCCGACTTCGGCTCAGGTCATGATCTCACAGTTCATGAGGTCAAGCCCCATGTCAGGCTCTGTGTTGACAGCTCAGAGCCTGGAGCCTGCTTCAGATTCTGTCTCCCTCTCTCTCTCTCTGCCCCTCCCCTGCCCATATTCTGTCTCTTCTCTCTCTCTCAAAAATAAATAAACATTCAAAAAGAATTAAAAAAAAAACAACAGAACAACAGCCTGAAACACTCCCAATCACATAATAAATATATATTTTCTCTAAGGTGCAATAAAAACTTAAAGGGTGGAGTTGTAGCAGACTATATATATATATATATATAGTCTGCTATATATATATATATATATATATATATATATATATATAATTTTCTGTTTTGTAAAAAATAGTCCTAAGAAACAAAAAAGGGCTTGTTCAGAAAAATGTGGAATAAAGATGCAGAGATCATTTATCGCAAACCATTGGATGGTTGAATGTAATCTTGACTCCATTCTCCTCTTGTTACTTCTCAACGTGTTATTCTATTTTAAGGGAGTGTTTATTATTGAGCTTGCTGTGTGCTGAATCCAGTACGGAAATTAAACTCACGAAATGGACACACGGCATTCTCACGATGGTTATCGGTGGCCAGGCGGAGATTCACTGTGGACACTAAGACCACGAACCTGGAAAGCTAAATTATTTTCTTTGCAATTGTGCCTTTGACTCTATTTGATTCTCTGCCACTGTTTCCAAGGGACATTTTGTTGTTTTGTCCCATCGACCTAGAGCTGCTGCGGAGTAAAAGAAAGACTTTTGTATTTGCATCCGTTACTGTTCCAACCATTATCGGTGAGGTAATGATGAAATGCCCTCTTCCACTCACTGGGCAGCATGTTGCCATGGCAACAGATCATTATATAAAGTTCATCAATTCTGCTGGTCATTATCCCAAAGTAGCAGGCAGCTAATATGTTATGAAAGTTCTTTCTTTTAACTCCTAATTGGGCAAATGAATTAAACTCGTTTTGGCAGTAGGAGCTCAGCATTGCATTTACAGAGTAAAAGGGAATTTAAAGAGGAAAACAGGTCTTCGTGGTTCCTATATGCTGAAAAGGGAGATTTTAATTAACTCAGTTTGTCAGATTCAAGTAATGGCTTATTCTTTTTCCCCAAAAGAATATGTTAGCCAGTGGAGGCATCTTAGTCATAAATTATATGCAATGTTCTTCCACCCCAATGTATTATTTTAAACCATATTCCTGCATCTCGCACTTGGTGTATAAGTTCCAGGGACGCTGGTCCTGGAGGATGTAGCTGGCCTTGGTCACTGTGATCTCGCGGGCATCTGGAATGGTGCCTGGCACACAGTAGGTGCTCAAGCAGAGCACACGGTTCAGACTGTGAACCCTGGGGCCCCATGGCCCAGGTTAGATTCCCGGCTCCAACACTTATAGTCCACGTGGCCAAGAGCAGGGCCAGTCACACTCTGTGTCTCCTTCCCCTCGGGGCCCAGCCCACAGGTTGGGGGCCACACGGTGAGCTTCTCTGTGCAGAGGGCTTGAAGGGTGCCTGGCACGCAGGGCACATCAAGTAAGAAGCCACTAGTAGTATTTTCTTACCACTTCCAGCTCATGGATTCTAAGCCCTGCTCAAGTTTTGTCTAAACTAAGCAGGGTATCCTGGCTCTGTCCGTACTCACCACACCCAAAGCTGGAGGGGAGATCCTACCTCAATCCCAACAACCTCTACTGCCTTACAGAAAAGCACACCAGACCAAACACTCCTTTAAGTACACAAAATCATAAGCTGATGCTTATAGGAAGTTTATCACTGGAATTTCCTGTGAATAAAAACAGTATTACATTTAAAATGAGAGCGATCAATCCAGCCCTCTGGGCGTCCTCTCCAAACTCTCCTCTGACCACACCACTTAAATCTAACTCTCATCTTCCCACTAAGGAGGCAATTCAAGTTTCTAGAAGGAAATTACTTGCCTTAGATTTATTGTATCTAAATTACAAAACAGCCACCCAGCTGGCAGCGTCGGCAGCCCTTTTCTGACAGTCACCAGCAGGAACACAGAGTCTAAATCACACTGTCACCCCACTGGTGAAATTTACACTGCGTCTGGTCCCATTAGTGTGAGTCGGGATGGTTGAGAAAAATCTATGCTAAGCACTTTTGTACTTTTGCAACATTAATTTAAAAGAAAAAGAGAGCTCACTACTCAGTGGAATAAAAATTATCATTTTTCTGAATTGCTACATTACACTAATTATGAACTAGTATCTGATACTTCAGGCTATTTGGTGGCTACAATGTCATGCACTTTCCTCAGGCATGACCTTATCCATTCCTATGGCCTCAAAGCTGAGCTGAGGTCTCTATTACTGACCCAAACTTTTCTCTTTCGCTTTCAAAAAGGACTTCCAACTACCAGACCACCCACATGCAACTGGAACTCTCCATATTCAAAATGGAGCCATGTCTCTGCCCTTTTGGCTCAAATCTGTTCATGCAACTGAAATTCTGAATTCATTTGTTGGGATAAAAATTTCAATGTGACACATCCTATCTTTCAGCTTTATCTCCTGTCTCTCCACCCACAACTCAAGCGAATTTAAATTTCTCACCTTTCAAATGCCTCATGTCTTTCTACAGATAGCTTTATGTTTTCCATATTCTGTGCCTTCCCTAAGGAAGACCCACCTGTCCTTCCCCACCAGGCAGCCATCTTGTTTTTTGAGATGTGCTGACAGCTCAAGGGAACATATGCCACCTGACATAGACAGAACTCTGTGAGTGGAAGACCAGAGATTTTTTTTAGCAGAAGACAAGTGTAGACCTCCAAACACATGTGAAGCTGGGATGTGAGATAAGGAGCCAAATATCCAGGGTCAGGACAGCCCCAGCTGGATCCAACAGGCAGGTGGGATGCATATTTTCTGTTGTTCTATGCAGAGAAATGGGCTCACATGTGACACTTCTAAGATCAGAGGCTCCACCTGGAAGGGCAGATTCCAGAGCCCTTCAGCTTGCTGGCTTCTGTGCTGACTCTCCAGTGTGGCTCCCCAAATCTTTTCGTGGGTTTAGTCTGTGATCTATGTAGCATCCCAGCCCAATTCTCACTCAGGAAGAAGGCAAAATTATGAGTCCTAACAAAATTCACTGTTTTTCCATAATTAAGATTTGACTATTTGAGAAACAGCCAAAACATAACACTAGTTTTACATTGTGCATCCACGAAGGCCATGGTGAGGGTCCCAATCAGACAGCAGGAAACACAGGACTGGGGACGAGGGGCAACAGGTCCATGTCCGGAGATGGGGCAGGACCTCCTCAGGGCACATGAGCAGTGGCCTGACTCCTGGGAGGGAGGGTGTCAGAGGGCGCAGGACAAAACTCACACACTGGAGAAAAGACTGAATCTCCTCTCGGGAGAGAAGATGTCAAAGGCTCTGTCACTGAAACCAGGAGACAGTCCAGAGCCCAGCCAAGTGAGATGAGCGGCACTGAGCCTGTGGTTTCTTGCTCCCAGCATGCTCTGTGCCCAAGGCTGGGAAGGAATCTGAGGAACCCAGGGGGACGTGTTAAGGACCCACCTTGGAAAGAGATTCCTGAAATCAGCCTGCCAGGCAAACCATCACAGGTCAGCAGTTCACTAAAGACCAGAACAACTGGCTCTTCTCCAGTCCGTGCAGAAATAAACTAACGCTGAACAGGATTTTAAAAAATGCCAACATTGCACAATCAACAAAATTTCTACATGAAAGAAAAAAATTATTGTTTAACTCAAACAGCAGCAACTCATTGTGAAGATTGGCTTTAAAGACCCAACTTATCAAGGACAAGTCAGGACCACTCTTTTTCACATTGAACCAGTGTGCTTTTGTGCAAGCCAAGATCGGATTTTAAAAATTAATCAGGCGATCATATCAATGAGGACCCTATCAATGAAGCTTCTACTGTGATAATTATTCTCTTTCAATACTACAAGTGAAATTTTTAATTATTATTCCAAAATCCCATAAATGTACTTTAGTATTTAGACAATTAATTAGTGGGCTTTTTACTTTTGGGCACAATTATATGAAAACCGAGGCCTCTAAAATCTCCTATCTGTTCTGAGAGCGTGAAAACCAATTTCTACTGGTCTAAGTTCAGGGTTATTCTAAAGGACTCTTATTGATTCCTGACTACGCTTGAGTATTTTAGCCTCACATGGTAGCAATGCTTCACACATATTTTCCAGTTGAAGAAACAAATTTTCCTTGAGCAAATTCTCCTTTCCTTTCTTCCTACTCAAGTTTCATTCCTCAAATAAAAAAAGATCATATATTTGATCAGTTTCATTATACTCTGTTTGGAGCACAATAGTTTATTAAACTAAAAACATGGGGCACCTGCATGGCTTAACTGGTTAAGTTTCTGACTCTTGCTCAGGTCATGATCTCACAGTTTACAGGATTGAGCCCTGCATTGGGCTCTGTGGTGACAGCGTAGAGCCTGCTTAGGATTCTCTCTCCCTCTCATTCTGCCCCTCCTCCATTCATTCTTCCTCTCAAAGTAAATAAACATTTTTAAAAAATAGTTAGACTGGGGCGCCTGAGTGGCTTAGTCGGTTGAGCGTCCAACTTCAGCTCAGGTCATGATCTCATGGTTAGTGGGGTTCGAGCCCTGCGTCAGGCTCTGTGCTGAATGTTTGCTCAGAGCCTGGAGCCTGTTTCAGATTCTGTGTCTCCTTCTCTCTCTGTCCCTCCCCCACTCATGCTCTATCCTACTCTGTCTCTCAAAAATAAACAAAATATAAAAAAATAAAAATAAAAAGAGTTAGACTAAAAACAGATGACAAGAATCGCTCTCCTGGACATTGTTTTTATCTCAAAGGTCTTTACAATTTTCAAACTGAGGGGGCACCTGGGTGGCTTAGTTGATTAAGCATCGAACTTCGGCTCAGGTCATGATTTCATACTTTGTGGATTTGAGCCCCGCATCAGGCTCTGTGCTGACAGCTCAGAGCCTGGAGCCTGCTTCGGATTCTGTGTATGTGTCCTTCTCTGCCCCTCCCCTGCTTATGGTCTGTCTCTCTTTCTCTCTCTCTCTCTCTCAAAAACAAACATTAAAAATATTTATTTTTAATTTCAAACTGAGTTAAGCTTCTGTAGTCTTTAGGAACACACAAAGTGGTGGGTCAGAAAGTTGACTGATTTGCATTGAACATTCTTAAAGAGTGACATAAAGCCAAAAGCAGAGTTTTTTTTCTTTCACGTTTGGGGTTACAGTAATGACAGTGGGGCTGGGTGATAAGAAGGATGGCTAGATGGACAGACGGACAGAAGGCTTCCCACCTTCCACCTACCAGCACATTTGGCAATTATTTAGCATTTTCTAAGGTCATCCAAGGCAAAAAAAAAAAAAAAGAGAGAGAGAAGGAACTTGTACTTCACATTGATTTTTCTCTGGTCTACCTGTGTAACTGCCTATGTAATTATCATTTCAGGCTTTCTTGATTTAGGGGTTGGTTACATTCGGTGGTCTCCATTCTTCATACAAGGTTCCATTAGGAAAAGTCACGTCCTCAGCCTCCCTGAGCAAATACTGATTTACTCAATGGGTAAGTCAGATAGAATCAAGTCGGGGCAGCACTGGTCCCTAAGGACATTAGCTTGGAACACCACCCCATCTTAACGCCATGCAAATTGTATGGTTCCTTGATAAGACCCCCTCAACATCTTTTTGCATGGGCAATTCTATTTAAAGACGATGAAATACCTTATTTAAGAAACATCCGTGTGCCCATCTCTATGTTTCAAAAGGGAAGAGGAATGAACATTCTATAAGCCAACCAATAACTGGACAGATTTTTAATCTCACTGTGAAGCTATGCTATTTTTTGGAAGACAAAAATTAAAAGCAAATTTTCTGCTGGCATCTCTGCAAATGACAAGTACTATTTCCTTCCATCCACGGCAGGTATGTTTGCAGACCTGCACACTGTCAATAACGGCACCACAGTATCGGGCTGTTTACCCAAATCACAGTTTGCTGCAGGCTTCCTGGTAGAGGGAGTGCGCAGTGTTAATTCACCCTGGTGATTTGGGGAGAGCCCACTTTTTCTAATGGCTTCTGGCGGGAATACTAATAGGTACCCGTGCTCTCTCTACCTTGGTGCTCTCTCACGCCCAGGTCTGTCAAATCCCTTTCACACCAAGGGATTTTTCTACCCACATTTCCTCTTCAGAAGGCTAATTTGCAAAGGAATGATGGGGTGTTTTTTTCTTCCAGCCACTCTGCTGTGCAACCACTTCAGGATGAAAGCCTATATATAATGTCATTGTTAATGACATTTTATCATGCAGTGGAGACTGTACTTAGTCCTCCCTGGTCCTTCTAAGGGCCTGCTTTCTGCTTTTAGAATTTGATGGCCTAGAGGCCAAGGCTTAAATCCACTCAGGAGGGACTGGTCATCACTGCCGGGCAAACATTATTTCTACTAGTTAGCAGACTAGTGCTTGAAAAAGGGAGATGTTCAAAATGAAGGCACAGACAAGCCTCCACGTAATCTGACAGTCTGATCAGATGGGGCTCCGCTTTGGTCCACATGACCTGCCGCCTCTGCAAAGCCCCCGTCACAATGGCCATTATGTTAGATGAAAGCATCACAGAAAGATTTACTCTGAACACCATCCCCTTCAAGGGACAAAGGACGAGGGCACTCTGGCCATCTGAGGGGAACCTGGGTTTTCCTAGTGCACAGATTCAAGTAGTTAACATAACAGCATCAAACCATTCCAAGATTTTATAGTACTAAGAACGATTTATTTTTTCTGATTGAACAGCGGAGACAATGACTGTGTTAAGCCCGTCGACAGCAACTTCACATATTGCACGAATGCCCACCTACAACGTGGAGGTGCGCTGCTCCTTGCATTCTTTTTTTTTTTTTTAATATTTTTATTTATTTCTAGGAGAGAGAGAGAGAGACAGCGTGAGCAGGGGAGGGTCAGAGAGAGAGGGAGATACGGACTCTGAAATAGGCTCCAGGCTCTAAGCTGGCAGTCAGCACAGAGCCCGATGCGGGGCTCGAACCCACGAACCGCGAGATCATGACCTAAGCGAAAGTCGGACGCTTAACCGACTAAGCCACCCAGGCGCCCCACTCCTTGCATTCTTGAAGGAAATACAAAACCTCATCCCGATGCTGTGTCCAGAGGTCCATGCCAACCCCATGCAGTGGGCAATTCCTTCTTGAGGGTCTCCTGGATACTCCCCAGGGGTCTGAACAACTGAGTCAGAGAGGCGGCGCCCCCCAGGGGAGAGACGCAGCCACCTCACTGCCTATAGGGTGACAGGAGGATTCTCCTGAAAGGTTGTGTTTGTCCCTTTGGTCAGGAAAACAACACACATCTTGGTCACAGTAATAAGAATGGAAGGAGGAGAGAGAGAGGGGATGGCGCATTGTTGAGGTCATCACTTTGCAAAGTTTCCAGGGAGAAAGGGTCCCTCTGTCCCTCTGCAGAAGTGAGACGTGGGGCACTGGACGGACATCGCAGAACCTCTTTGCAGGTATGATGTCCTTTCCCACAGAAACGACGGCACGCTACCGAGCTCTCTGTCTAAAGAGGACAGCAGGTCCGGGAACAGGAGACTCTGTACTTCAGCTCTAGTAACTACCATGAAACCTTAACGAGATACATCACATCTGAACATCAGCCAGGATTTATATGAAAAGGTGGGGTGAAGACAAATGGTGTGTAATTCTTCGAACCACAGATCGTAGCACTTGGCTACCCGAGGCAACTTTCAATCACTGCTGATCATGGGCAACAAGCCAGAGGAAGATTAGAAGACTCAGCAGGGACTCTAACACGACAGGTGTGGGGAGAGAAGGAGGAGAAGAGGAGAGCAGGACAATGGGCTGCTCCATAGACGTCAGGACGGACGGCACCACATTTAGAGGAAGCAAAATTTATCAGCTTGTTTCTTCCCATGCCCTGCATCTCATTGGTTGAAGCTCACCTCACAGGGAGTTGAGCTCCCTGCCTTTCTGGGTGCATCTCTCCATCCTTTTTGCACCTGCTTAGAAGCTGGATCCCATGCGAGTGGTGCAGTGTCTCATCCAAGTTCAGAGGTGGCTGGGGGTGCTTGGCCACCAGCCAGAAGGCATCAGTTGGAAGAATCCCACAGTCCTGCAAGGAATCTATCAGCCATGGTGGCGGCTGAGACAGAGCAAATGGCTGAGGGTTCAGGATAAAGCAAGCCAACAGAAGGGATGTCCAATGCGTAGGGTTTCCCTAAGTTTTCCCGACATGCTGGGCTCCACCAACTCTCAGAGCGCTGGTTAACCGTCTCTATCTTCATTTGTCTCTATCTGAAATTAAAAAGGATTCTCCCCTCACTACCTGTCCTTCTTCCTTGACTTCTTTCCATGATTTTTTTCTTTGGCTAGAAATCCAGGTTTTCTGCTTTCAAGGTAGGAATCACACACGTTGGGTCCCCTGAAGTCTCCGTGTGCCTTTACTTCTGAAGGAAAGATTATCCTAGAATAAAACCCTTGAGTCACATTGAATTTTCCTCCAGTTACTGTGCAGATTGCTGTGCCTGCAACCTGGTCTTAAGATTTCCATTGCTTTCTTTTGTTTTCCATTCTTTCTCAAAGCTTCTCTAACATTTATTCGGCTGAATCTAAGCAGGAACGAGTCTGGTTTTGTGCTTGTAGAATAGACCCCTGGCATTCTGCTGCCTGAGGTTTTTCTCATTTGGGGAAGTGCCTAACTATCCTCTATTTCTGGTTGAGGATAATATCCATGATTCACATTTTCTTTGTCTCAGAATAGTTTTGACCGTGGTTCAGATTCACACAGCTGGAGCGCATTCTGGGACCACCTAGCAATTTTTTTTCCGTCTTTTCCATTTGTAGTTATTTTTGCTCCTCAATGCCTCAATAATCCTTTCTTTATCTTTGGGTTTTAAAAATTCACCTGGCTATACCCAGTGCTCGTCTATTCTGAATCAGGAACAGTGAGCATATCTGGTAGTCTCAAGTTGGATAACAGAGTTTATATCTGTATCACACACAATTAGAAGCCAGTCACAATGATGTCAGCGCCTAATCTCAGAGAGAGATGAGGTGCATCTGTTGTAGAGAGATTCTAGGTCAAGAAAATTATTATTTCGGGGGAGTCTGGGTGGCTCAGTTGGTTAAGTGTCCAACTTCAGCTCAGGTCAAGATTTCATGGTTCATGGGTTTGAGCCCTGCGTCCGGGTCTGTGCTAACAGCTAGCTCAGAGCCTGAAGCCTGCTTCAGATTCTATATCTCCCTCTCTCTCTGATCCTCTCCTGCTCACACTGTCCCTCTCTCTCAGAAATAAATTAAAAATTAAAAAAATTTTTTTTTTAGAAAAAGAAAGAAAATTATTATTTCTCCCAGAACAGCTCAAATATGGTCTAGAAAAGGACAGCATTCAGTTCACCTGGAAGCCCGTTAGAAATCCTAGCTTTCTATGGGGCGCCTAGGTGGCTTAGTCGGCTAAGCGTCCGACTTTCACTTAGGTCATGATCTCGCGGTTCGTGGGTTCGAGCACCACGTCAGGCTCTGTGCTGACTGCCAGCTCAGAGCCTGGAGCCTGTTTCAGAGTCTGTGACTCCCTCTCTCTCTGAACCTCCCCTGCTCACGCTGTCTTTCTCTCTCTCCTAGAAATAAATAAAACATTAAAAAAAAAAAAAAGAAATCCTAGCTTTCTGCATAACGTATAAACATCTGGAATCACTATGTTGTATACCTGAAACTAGTGTAACATGGTGTGTTAACTGTACTTGAATTAAATATAATAAAAATAAAATTTTAAAAATAAAACAAAAATTGTCATTTGTTATGAGTTCTCTTATCATTCCAAATAATCCCAGCTCTCTATACGAAGTCAGAATCCAGGTCTTACCCACTCTCAAGTTGAACACACATTGATTTAAAATAGTATTTCTAGGGGCACCTGGGGGGCTCAGTCGCTTAAGCGTCTGGCTCTTGATTTCAGCTCAGGTCATGATCTCAAGGTTCATGGGTTTGAGAATCCACATGGGGATTCTCTCTCTATCCCTATCTCTGTCCCTCCACCCCCAAAACAAACAAACAAACAAACAAAAAGCTCACTAGGAATAATAAGGGTTTTGAATTAAGGGAATAAGTAGTTTTGTAAAAAAATAAAATGGATGGTTTGCAGAGGTGGCAGAGGGTTCAAAACTCTATGCTGCCTGAACAAGAACGAGAGAGAATACAGGAGGAGACGCAGATCTGGGCAATAAAGATACACATTCATCCACAGACACGCTGGAACTGAGGCAAAGGAAAAATACAAGGAATATACGGCGTCCTGGAAGGCCGGTAGAAACCCTGAAACGGAATGAACGGTACTGCCAGGGAGGAGGCATAGACCAGAAGCTTCGTGACTCTGGGCAGAGCCTGAGTCACAGTCGCATGTGAAGGGCAAGCAGGGAAGATGGAATCCAGCAAAGGAATGTCACAGGCAGAAGTGCCAGAAGAGATGGTGTTCCATGAATCAAGTAAGGAGGAGAGTCACGCAACACATGAGTGGTCAACAGGACTCTAATTTTATCTTTGCAGAGAGGAGGCGAGTAACCGTGTGGATGTGAGACACAGTCGCTTACAAAGTCCAGGAGTACGCTTTCTAAAAGGAGTTACCGCGTGCCATTTTGCCTCTTGCCTTAAGAAGACCTTCAAAGAGATAACTTATAAAACAACAGCACAGTCATAGCCCAGATAATGAGCCTACCCCGGGCTGGCATTCCAACGAGAGAGAGACGGGAGTTGTACTAACAGACCAGGGCCGCCCTATTGCTAAGGTCTATTTCACTTCGATTTTTAGATCATGCTGACAAATAAAATAAACCAACTTTCAGGTGGCCATTGGCAGGCTGTCTTCAATTCCTGTTAATTCAAGTAAAATCAAGGAGGGGCTGGGGGAGAAAACACACTTAACCACCAGATCTGGATTCCCAAACCCAAGCTGTCTAATTGATTTTATTAGTAAGTTAGGAAGCGCTCTGTTTCATGTTCGCTAGTTGTGAGTGCTACCATCACGCTCTACCAGTTGAGCATTTATGAAGTCCTGGGTAAAGGTCCAGAAAGTGCTGTAAAGGCCTGGAAGGGTCCCAGTCACGTGTGCTCAGTATTAGCTTTAATATCAAAGAGGAGGAATGTTCCCGGTTTGCCTTGATGGAACTCTACTGGGAAGATATAAATAAGAGCCCATATCAACATCAGCTTTTAGAATTTTCAGTCAAAATCTCTACCTTTGTTGTCCCTACCTGCCAGAAACTGCTCGGCTCTTAGCAGGTTTAGTAAAAACAGACTGGCATTTTGGAATATTCTAATATTCCATGTTTCCATTTAAATTCCTTGGAAACAAAGAAAAAAACCCTATACGTTGGATCACTGAAAATAATATCATTTAAAACTAAATTTTATTCTAAATTAAAACCTACAAAAGAAGGTATTTCTTTCCAAATGTATCAGTCAGTGCTATAAGAGGCAGACAAAAAGATCCAGAGCTTGGTTGAGACACGAAATTTGTAATTTATAGAAGTCCTACGGTTAGAGTTATCAAGCTCATCTAAACAAATGTAAATACCATCTTTGCACTGAGCCACCACTGGAAATCTGTCCCAGACCTCTGTACATAGTTTGAGGACTGCTCACTTTAGGACCCCGTGTAGCCATGGTTATTTCTCTGCTGGAAGGGACCTTTACCCGACTAGTGAGACATGGTCGCTGTAGGAGAGTTCGCTGGTACGGCGTCTTCCCCCCTAATCCCAGCCCGTGGTGCCAGTTAGCAACATCTTGATGCATACCAAGATTTGATTTGTAAATTGTAGACTGAAATCTGAATCAGTTCTGTAGAACAAAAAAGCAAACCTCTGTAAGACCTATTCGCTGAACGGCATGTGGTGCATCGTTATGAGAATCAGATTTGCAAACCTGGAGCCGACACAACCTGAGGCAGCCAGCGACTGCGGTCAGAGCGAATCCCCTAGTTATCATGCGGGAGGCAGTGGAAGGGGGTTCAGGGGAGAGCAGCAGCCCAGTCATGAGGTCATTCAAAACAGACAGGGGCAAGCAAGTTTCTAGAAGGATGTACTCTTTAAACGCCATGGATGTTGACCATAATTTCATCTCAAGTCTATAATTTACCCAAATTGGTCTGTTTTGATGGGACTTAAGATTCTGCACAAGCTTCTTGTTTGCAGTAAAGATCTTCAAGGGGCACCTGGGCGGCTCAGTCAGTTAAGTGTTCAACTCTTGATTTCAGCTCAGGTGGTGATCTCAGGGTTGTGTGAGCCCACACCCCACATTGGGCTCCGTGTGCTGATTGGGCTGAAACTGCCTTGGATTTTCTCTCTCTCTCTCTCTCTCTCTCTCTCTCCCCCTCCTCGATTCACACTTTCTTGTCTCTCTCTCAAAATAAGTAAACTTAAAAAATTTTTTAAAAGATTTTCAAATATTTTATTCCTATGGGCAAGTTTTAAAAAGTGGTAGAAAAGTTGCTCATTGCTAATGACTGAACATGTGCCTTCTCCCCAAATTCATGCTGTAATCTTGATCTTCAAGGTGACGATATTTGGAGGTGGGGCTTTGGAGAGGTCATTAGGCCATGAGGGTGGAGCCCTCATAAATGGGATTAGCACTTTTTTCAAGAGACATGAGAGATGATCTATTTCCAGCATGTGAGGACACAGCAAGGAGACGGTCATCTACGAAGACTGAATGAGGAAGAGGGCTCTCACCAGGAAACAAATTGGTGAGCACCTTGATCTTGAACTTCCAGCCTCCAGAAGAGTGAGAAGTAGATTCGTGGTTTAAGCCCCCCACTTTTCCCCCATCTACAGTATTTTGTTATAGCAGCCTGAACTAAGACACCAGACAAAATTAACAGACAAGGAGAATGCCCTTAGAAATTCACTACAAGTCATCATAGACACAGGGAAGCAAATCCACCTTCTTATGGCCTGGGTTGTGGGAAGGTCAGAGTCCTCAGGCTGAGGCCCCAGGCTGCTCTGGACTGACCAGCCTCATCTCCCTTCACCATCTCCACCCCCGGGTACTGCTAAGGGACTCACAGCTTCCTAGAATTCCAAGATGACTCTATTCTCCATGGCACCAACCAGAACACTTAGGAAAGAAAACTAGAGAAACTTTTGGAAAGGTCCAGTTCACTCATTCCTCAACCTACCACACATCAGACTCTCTGGTGGGGTATTAGGATAAAAATGGCAAAAACCAAGATCTGATTTATTCTTATGCTCTAATGAGCAAGACACACAGTGCAATGATAATTCTCTGTCTTCTCTTAAAACACATCACAGGCTTGAGCGCCCAGTCCCTCGGGCTACCACATCAACCCTCGTCCAAGCCTTATTCGGCATGGATGTTCCACCTAACTTCTTCTGAACTCTTCCCTCAGACTCATCAAGGATGGCCACCTAACTCCCTTCCCGCTCCTGACCACAGAGGCACTCACGGCCTCCTTTGTCAATCCCACAGTCACATCCCTGTCCTTACCTGAGAACACAGGGGCTCCCCCCGGCTGACCCCTCTTGTACCTTTGCTACTTCCCTCCTCCTGCAAGTCCAGGTCTTTCTCCTTAGTCAGCTCTCAGCTTAAACGTCATCTTCTGGGAGAGCCCCTTGTTACTCACTAGCCCACAGCTCTATTCATGTCCACTCCATAAGCCTGTCACCCTGTCATTCCCCTCAGTGGCTGGATGATGATATGTTGTCCCCAAGAGAGCAAGAAATTTCCATCTGTTCATCATCTGACTCATTAGGGCTCATATGAATGAAAAAATAGTAAAAATTCAATGTTGGTGACTTTTTGAATAAAATCAACCCATAGATGGGTATGAGATATTATAAACAACAAAAGCAATGGAAAGTGTGTTCTGTGAGAAAGCGGTCATTAGACAGGGCACTGGAGGGTGTAAGGATGGAGATGGGCTCCATGGTGAGGGGACTCTGCACAGGACAACCTGAAGGCAAGGAAAAGCTGAACAGGTGTGCAATCTGAGACATGGTCACTGAGGCTGGTCTCAAGCAGCCTCCTCTGTGCCAGAAACCAAGGCGGGACCTGCCTCTAGTACGCTAGTTACCTTGGAAGCTAGACATGGCTAGCTGTCATCGATAATTTGATAAATAGTGTTGCCAGCTTTTCTTCAAAGTATTTTGTTGTTTATGCCTCCAAACATATTCTTCAAAAGTCTTCTATCTACATCCTACACCAGGAATATCTTGCAAGCACTGTTTGAATCAATTGAAAATCATTATGGCAATCCCAGGATAATACTGCGCCCAACTATGCCCTCCAATTCCATTGTCTCCAACTATGCAAATGCAAATGCTCTTTCCGAGAAAAGGCTTATTTTAGGAGTAGTTAAGAAATGATAGTTATGAAATCAGGCATTGTCTTCCCAACTAAAATTATGACCAATGATTAGTGTAAAAAGGGAGTGAAATTAAGTTTCCTATGAGAAACACAGAGGATGACAAAGATGAGGTTGCTTCATGGGTTTTTCTGGGAGAGGAAAGATGACCGACTCGCAGCTTCACATAGAAATCACATATTTAGGGTTTAAAACATGAAAGCAGAAGATGGTAGGTAAGAAACTGCTCAGAGGAGGTGCCGAATCCTACCTGTGGCCAGATAGATGATGTGGACAAGCATGTCCCTGCCCTGCACCACGTCGACGGCCACGTGGGAAAAGCGGCTGTTGTCTTCCATGAAAGAGGGCACCGAGGTCACGGGCTGGACCACCTCGTGCATCAGGATGAACTTCTGAGCATCCTGCAGGTTCCTTTCCGTCAGGTTCATGTACAGGCCCTGGTCCACTGTGCCACACTGGAAGGGAAAACAGGCCATTACGGGACTGGCCATGTGGACACGCATAGTGATCTTGGCCACGCCGGCAGGAGGGGGACTTGGAAGGTTAAGAACTTCTGTGTGCAAACATGTGCGCTTCCCTGCTCTCCCCAAGGTCCCAGTCCCCAGTATCCTTCCCCTTCTAGATTTGAACTCATCACATCCAAAAAGTCTTTCAACTCCATTACAGAAAGATACGACCAGATGTTAAAAATCAATCCAGTAGAAACCTGTGCTGATTTCAATTTGAAAACACATATGAAAGACAACTCCTCATCACCTGTTGAAGTTCCACAGAAGCCGTCTGGCCAAGTGCACACTATTACATCTGTCCGATAAGTCAGGTTGAAAAATTGAAACTGCAGCACTCAAGAACATCATAGTGATCTATTATTACCCCTACTGGAATGGTGGGTCTATAAGCAAGATATGGATTCCATAGAGATGGAATTAGGCCATTTTAATCTGTAAATTATATAATATTATTCCAGTATATTTCATATGGGTACAAGGCACCGGTGGCTCCATTGCTTTGTGCTCATTCTCTAAGCCAGAGGAAGGGAGGAAGGGAGAGGGGGACAGAAGAGGGTAAAGGAAGAAAACAGGAAGAAGAAGAAGGGGAGGAAAGAGATGTTCAGGCAGAGCAGCCACCATGAAGATGGGTTTGGTATATGAAAGGAGGGGAAAAATCTGGCCTGGCAATTGCTGAGAAGGAAATCCAGAGCCGTGCGGTAGAGAGATGGGCAGGTACTGAGAAGGATGACTTTTGGCAAGGATAAGGTAGAAAGTGGGGTAGGAAAGAGAAAAGCTTTCATGGGGAAGAGCACACAACCAGAGAATCCCCACCGATCTTTCTCAGCTCTTTCATAAGCTTGAATCCTGGGGTCAACAAAGGAACTTCCCGTAAGCAACTTTGATGGAAATGAACTTCCCTGTCTATCCCATCCGAGACTGCTGTTTGTAACATGACATTTCTAATACTTGTTAAAGGGGCAAAAGTGTAAGATGGAAATGGCTTTTTAAAAATAGATGATATTTCTTGTAGCACTTGATAAAATGCCCTACGTGCTTTAAAATGATAGGCTGGTTGTAAAATTAGAGAGTATCAGAGAGAAATGGATTTCGAGTCTTGTCCAGTGCATAACACCACATTTCCTTGAGGGAAAGCCCATATACAAGGCGATGGGTCCACAGTGATGGGGTCACGGTCAGGTGAAGGGCTCCACTCTGCCACCCCGGGAGCCATGCAGTCTCGGGTAAGATGCTACTTCTCTGCCTCTGTCTCTGCCTATGAAGTCACTGCAAAAACACTCCACTCAATTCACAAGGGCAGTTGTGAGGCCAACTGAGATCATCAGTGGAAGGCATTTGTAAATTAATTGAAGGCGCTTGTAAATGCCAAGGAACAAAACAGTGTGCCTGGCACAGAGAAGCCATTCAACCAATGGTAAATTTGTCTTGTAGCAGGACGGCGATTCTATGGTCCACTGAGTTTCAGTGGCCAGAGGGAAACGCATGAATAAATAAAGGAAGGAATCAATGGGTGAATACATAGGCAGCTGCTAGTGGGGCAGGGGGCTGTGCTAGGAGATTCCACATAGCCATCATACTTAACAGTAGCACTTACAGAACAGGGACATTGCCTGTTAACAAATGTGTTACAAAGCAAAAGCGCTCTCCCAGCCTCGGTCTGAGGTCTGCCCAGGTGTGCTCTGGTTCCAAGAATGACTCTATGTTTGCCAGATTGCTTTTCCTGAAGTCAATGCCACTGCTGACACACAGGTGGCACTTAGCTATCTACTTGTTGGGTGAAGTTTTACACAGGTTTTGTGTCATATGTGCAGTGTTGATTTGTGTTTTAAATGCATCGCAGAAATCAGGAGTCATAACACAAAACTGAGGACCTCGTGCTGCCCCTGAGGAATCTGTAGAGGTCTGCGAGACCCAGAGGAGACCTCTGTGGACTAGAGCTTATCATTTCTTTACCCCGGACCCCATATATTAAGTCATCAACCTGAAGTGCCATTGTGATATTGTGACCTGTAAGAAATACATATTTGGTCTTTGTCATCTTTCCAACACAGAGCTCCCTAACGAGGCAACTCTGGGCCAGCTGGCTGGACACCCAATCACATAATTAGGTAGGGTGGGGAACTTTCAGCCCACCCCTGACCTCCAGGGAGGGGAGAGGGGATCGAGATGGAGTTTAATCACCATTATCCAACGATTGAATCAATCTTGCCTATGTAATGAAGCCTCTATAAAACCCCAAAAGGTACAGGGTTCAGATGGTTTCTAGTGGGTGAAGATGCGGAGGTTTAGGGCTCAGAGAGGGCATGGTGTGGAGTAGCTCTGCTCCTTGACCCAGACCTTGCCCAGGGCATCACTTGCAGCTGGAGGCTCCAGAGTTAGATCTTTTTAAATAAACCAGTAATCTAGTAAGTAAAATGGTTCTCTGAGTTCTGTGAGTCCCACTAGCAAAGTAATTGACACTGGGGTAAAGATCATTGGAACTTTCTATTGATAACCAATGGTTCAGAAGCACAGGTGAGGAATCAGACTTCAGATCAGTGCCTGAAATGGCGAGGGGGTGGGCAGGAAGCTTGTAGAACTGATCCTTGCACCTGTGAGATCTGATGCTCTCTTCTGGTAAAAAGTGTCAGAGTGAGTTGAATGGTAGGATGCCCAGATGGTGCTGGGAAATTACTGAACGGTACGGGAAAAACTCCTACACATAGGAATTGGGTAACACAATCGTTGGCCAAGAACTAATTTTGAACTATACTTTATAATGTCTTAGTTTATTTTTCTAGCCTATAATAAATATCCCACCCAAGGATGCTTTTTCATATTTTGAAAGCTATTTAGATTTACGGCTTATATATTGGATCGTAAGTAACCCACCTAGCTCTCTAATGCACTGCAAATTCTCGGGCTGTGCCTTGACACTGGGTTCCCACACATGTCTGCATGACACCTTGGGGACTCTGTGCAAGAGGGAAACAAGACAAATGTCCCTGTCCTCAAGTGGGTTACAAAACACAATGGTTGCCTTGCTAACACTTCTGAAAGTAATAAAGGTAGGTATTCTACTAATTTTGTAATGCTAGAATACTTGCATTTTTGTTTGCACCAGAGACAAAAGTCCCATCCTCTCTCCAGTTTGCTGGAGCTTCATGTGGGTCTGCGACCACCCAGCCTCGTGCTCAGGGCACCCGGTCTTATTGACCCTCCTCCTCCCATCTTGCTGCAAATGTGCACTGTGCATTGACCCCTTCATTTGACCCAACAATGGCCTCCTCATCTGTCTGACCACTTAAGGGTCTGCTTTCCATTTTGTCTCCATCATTTCTGATTGGTGGTTGTCAAAACTGCACAGAAAATTCCAGAGTCTGTCCACTGGATGGTGTTTCCTGTGACTGACCAATGCTTTTCCTTGTGAAGTTCAGGGCCAGGATGACTTGGACTGCAGGCTCTAATGTGGGTAAGGCTTTCATAGAGCTATTTAGAGTGGTTTCTAGATGGCAACTGATAAAAATGCTATTTTGTGCTGTTTGGTTATTGTCCTCAATTGAGAATTCTGTATTAAATCTTCCAAAGTGATGCACTGCCCTTCCTATCTCATTCTTCTTCCTGAATCTGAGTCATATTTTGGCCCCTCTAACTTGCTAGTTCTCATTATAAATGCTGCATAAAAGTCCAAATGTCGCTAGGCAAACAAGAATAGAAAAAATGGAACCACTTCTTACTGTTGGTTACTGCAAACATAAGGCCCTATATACATGACTAGTGCAGGGATCCTTCATTCAAAACATATTCCTACCCCGTTCTAGCTAAGTGCTCTCATGAGTGTCAGTAAGGACGCCTATGTGAGCATGGCCATCAAATAGGGTAAACCAGAAGAAAATTTTGGTACAATTGGTACAATTTTGTTCAGAAATTACACAAGGAATCGTCATCATCTAAAATTTTAGTTCCCTGTCAATATTAAATTCTACCCAAACAAGTTAAGCCCAGCTAAGCAAGCTTCTTGCCTGAAACGAATGCCACATTTGTGCCAGCTTCATGCATTACAGGGCATGAACCTACTCTCAGCTCATCAACGTGAGTAAGCCTTTGGGTGTGACACTGGCATTATAAAACCAGATGCCCGTAGCCTTAGGAAATGAGAGATTTTGCTGTGTGCTACAAATATATTCAGATAAAGGGGCTAAAAGTTATCTACTGCCCAGAGGTGGGAAGGCATCATGGGTTTATTAAGTCACTGTTCATTGTGAAGACTTTTGCAATAGAAACATCAAGGCATTAAAAGTGCACTATAAATATAGGGATAAAATAAGAAATAGATTATCTTCATTAATTGTGTTTAACACTCAGGACTTTACAAAGACTCTTCTTAAGG
Source organism: Hyaena hyaena (assembly GCF_003009895.1). NCBI lineage: Eukaryota > Metazoa > Chordata > Mammalia > Carnivora > Hyaenidae > Hyaena > Hyaena hyaena. The sequence goes on from NW_024081160.1 coordinate 784,213, forward strand.
GGAATGATATAGTCCACCTTCAGGATTTGATGGAAGGCCTTCTTAAACAGTTATGCTGTACCCCATCATCTGAGGACAGGAGGAAATTCAGAGGCAGAGACTCAACAAAGGGGCAAAGAGTAAGTGTTTAGTTAATAATGACATAAACCGTCTATGCCATGAGGGGCCTTGGCTAATTCAGGTTTGTTCCCACTAAGCTGTTAGCTGGCTTGACCTGTAATATGAATCTCTTTGTACTGAACTGGTACTGAACTTTCACAGTAGCAGGGCTGGGGTAATCAATATAAATCTGATCACTCAGCTTCCTGACTTCTAAAGTGGGGTTAACGATGCCTACCTTACAGAGCTGGGGAGGAGATAGCAAGGCAGGTACATAAAGCTTTAACACAATGTGGGACATCTGGAAGGCACCCAATAAACAGTCCCTTAGAGTCGTCTTCTCCAAATACATTCTACAGTCAGCAGGCACATTAATCAATATTATCCAAGTTTACTCCTGAAGCATTCCTGTGCCTTTGTATCCCACTTTCCTCATCTTATTGGTGAGAATGAGAGATGAAAGATGCCGATGGAATGTCCCAGTAAAGCAGCAAATGGTAAAGAGGTTGTAAAAAAACACCCTCTGTACCCAATCCCATGCTCTTAAATTACCAAAAATTTAATTTAAAAAATTCTTTCAAAACAATTAGAATTGAACGGTCCCTACCAAAGTCCAAGGAGAGCATAAAATAATTGAACCCTTTCTATACTCCCAGTTTTCTCAAAAGCCAGAAGTTTTAGGTGCTGGGATGATAAACGAGCCAGAACTTGGAAGCCTGGGTACAGAACCCAGTTCTGACACTGATTAGTTGCGGTAACTAATGGTCTTTTGGCCAGAAGAGGTTGGGGCTTTGCATCTGAAGACTGGGGTTGAGATCCCAGCTCAGCTACCGATCAGCCAGTATCCTTGGACTGATTCTCAGCACTGAGGCTCAGCGCCCCTCTGTCTGTGGGAGAATTGTTACTGATCACAGCACCGTTGCCGGCATGCAACATGAGGAGAACAGAGACTTGAACGTGGTGGTACTAAAAATTACAAGCACGATGATGACGATGATGATTTTATGAGCTTCCTTGTCAGAAGGGAGGCCCTCAAGGGAAGTCTGCTGCTGTTGTCTGTATGTTTGTGTCTCCCCCAGATGCATATGTTGAACCCCCAACCCTCAAGGTGGCTGTCTGTGGAGACGGGGTCTGTAAGGAAGTAATTAAGGTTAAATGGGTTCACACAGGTGGGTTCTTTTTTTTTTTAATTCTTTTTTTTTTTGTAATGTTTTATTTATTTCTAGGAGAGAGAGAGAGAGAATGAGCAGGGGAGGGTCAGAGAGAGAGGGAGTCACAGACTGAAACAGGCTCCAGGCTCTGAGCTGGCAGTCAGCACAAAGCCCAACGTGGGGCTCAAACCCACGAACCACGAGATCATGACCTAAGCGAAAGTCGGACGCTTAACCGACTAAGCCACCCAGGCGCCCCCACACAGGTGGGTTCTTGATCCCATAGGATTAGGGTCTTTCCCTGGTCACTGAGGAAAGGCTATGTGAGGACAAAGTGAGAAGGTGGCCATTTTTAAGAGAAGAAGAGATTCACCAGAAACTGAACTGGATAGAACCTTGATCTTGGACTTCCAACCTCCAGAACTGTGACAAAATAAATGTCCGTCGTTCAAGCCGCCCAGTCGGTGGTATTTTGTTATGGCGGCCAGAGCGGACTACCACACCTGCTGATGGACCAGACATGAGGAAATCGCATTTCTTTGGGTCCCAGCTTCTTCTGAACGTTGGAAGATGAGAGTAAATGACATGCAGAGCCCCTTATAGCTCAAACATCCTGTAATTTCGTGATTCATAAGCTAATGGCCACCATCTGCTCGGCTCTCGCCCCAGCTGCACCATCACGCCCCACCCACCCCGACAGGAAATCTCCCCACGTTCACCAATTAGTGCCCTAATTCTGTTTGTGCATCTCCACTGCCCTGTGCCCTGGGCTCCATTCACTACGGCATCATTCATTAGGGATCAGAGCTTCTGGGGACACAGAGTCCGCCATCATTAGCACTAATTGAAGCTTGGGTTCCCAGCCTGCTGCTTTATTCTGGCCTCTTTCAGTTCAGCCTCGGGTGTCCCAGCTGACAAAAGGCCCCCTTTCAGCCCAGGCACCTCAGCTGACAAAAGGCCTTGCCATGTTCCATGAGTCAGGCTGAGTGTGGGCACGTCCAGGAGGGTCAGGGGAGGCCCCAGCTGCGCTGTGCGTGCACTGGACTTTACACCATTGACACAAGACTGCGTTTTCCAGAGGAAGGAGTGCCCGTTACCCCCCTGAAATTACCTGGAAGTTGGGGTTGGGGTTGGGATACGGTAGCCAGGTGGAGCGCGAGTTCTCCTGGTACTTGAAGGGCCCGTTGAAGGCCTGGGAGATGGCGCTCAGGTTGAAGACGCACACGGCCGAGGCAGCGATGCTGTTCCTGGGGGGAGGAAGGACAAGGAAGAGAGAGGAGGGGAGGAAGGTCAGAGAGCCCCGCGGGGACCCCACGCAGCGCAGGCACCTTCCCCAAAACCTCAGGATCACAGTCCTAAGTCCCCCCAGGGATGAAGTTGAATCAGTGACTGGTGTGCCTCTGTGGCTTCCTTTGGGGGAGAACAAACACTTGAGTGTAGAAGCAAGACAATTTAGCAGTGATGACACTTCTAATCCTGCCAGATGGGATTAATTCGCTCAGCCACAACAAGAGGACAGAGGGTTGTGAAGAGTTGTATGTTAGGCCTCTTAAATTTGGGAGGAGAAAGATGCTCCCCTTCAGAGGCTGGAGCCTCTCAATGGTCCGGGGGGCTCTCGACCTAATTGTTTATCGGGTTCCTTTAGATGGCGGTGGGGCAAACTTTGGTGAATTCTCTCTCTCTTTTTTCAATCTCCAGAGAGTTGTGCTTATTTGTAAGCCTTTCAAACATAATCAACTAAAAGCATTTCGCAAAAAGTCCCTGTCAGAGATCCTTCATTTATATATACATTTTTAATTTAAAAAGCATTTTAAATCCAAAGGTTCAGGGAGAAAAATTTGACATAGCACTGTCATAGGAAATCTTGAAACCTTAAATCAGAGTTCAGGCTCTGCAGAGACAGCTGTAAATGAGAGGTTCTCAGGAGTTCAGTGGACTTGTGCTAACTGTGGAAACAGCAAAATATGGCCTGGTTACATAAATCTGCTTTTTTGACCACAGCTCTGGTTTTTGTTATCTGTGAGCCCCCATTTTTAGACACCCGGGAACACAAAGGTAAGACCTTCAGAGACTCCACACGGTAGTAAGCACACCATTTCCTGCTGCCCAGCTCATAGCCAAGGGTGTGAGAAAACCACACAGTCCAATGGCAGAATGGGTGAAGAGAGTGATCTTCATCGCCACTCCCCAGCGCTAAGAGACCTTGACAAATATACAGAGGCAAACCAAAACTATGAGCATAAACACCAGAGAACTTGGCCACAGTGTGATGTACTCATCCACTGCAGGGACACGTTATATAGCTGGCTGTCTCCCATCATCATGTTCTTTCAGTTTGGAGCACATCTTGTCAAGAATGTGGTCATCTGTCCAGAAGGTAAGATGCAGGCTGAGACACAAGAGGGAAGAGAGGTGGGGCATATTGTGGGATTAGATGGATAAGAAAGTTCTTCCCAAGACCTGATGAGACTAAGTGTTATAGAGAGAAAGGAAAGATCTAGTGATTCTATCTCTAATATAGATAGATGATAGGTAGGTAGGTAGGTAGGTAGGTAGGTAGGTAGATAGATAGATAGATAGATAGATAGATAGATAGATAGAGATGCTATATACAATCTGACATCCAATATGCTGGGCACTTGGAACACTAAACAAATCATCCGGAACAGTCTAAACCTTATTTTTGCAAGGTCTAAATTGACCATTCACCATTGGAATGGTTCAGATTCTTCTATAACTTTTTAAATTGTTCGTCTTTGCCCAGAGCCAGGGGAATGAACAGCTAAGTAAGCCCAGCTCCCATTGTGTGTAAAATTGATGTCAAGTCAGCAACCGAACATTCATCTTGTGCAGCCGACGCGATTTCTTAAACCAGGTTTTGGAAAGCAAATCAACTTCAGAAACTATAAATTGATTTTTTAAAAGAAACATATCAAGGAGGGAAAATAAGCTCTGGGGTTGAAAACCAGATTTACAATGAAGGTGGTCATGGCAGGTGGGGGTGGATGGGGAGCCATCCATTTCGGCCTTCTTCTAACTTCATGTCAGAAAGAGGGCTCTTCACGGAGTCAATGTGATTGTCAAGTGACTGGTAACACTAAAGATCATCAAGGGAAAGGACAGAGGGGAAATGTAACAGGGAAGGAAGGAACAGATGAAGTGATTCTCCAGCAATTCCTGGGTAGGCTTCTTCCATTCTCCCAGGACCGTGATGTTGCTCCGGGGTGCGGGGCTGCTCCAGATGCTGAAGCCAGACAATCCTGGACTGACCTGGATGGATGGCCATCCCATGTGCTTTCTCAGCACTTTCAACCTGCCCTGATTCCAACTCTCTCCACTCTGTTAGGTTGGCAGATTAGAGATTCAAAGATGGTCCAAGGCAGAGCCCACACCGCAGACCACCGTTACCCCTGACAAAAGGCAGCCCAGAGTCTGAGTATGAAAAGGTGATCTGTCATCCCTGGGGGCGGGTTGTGATCCTTCGAATCTTTCACCACACACCAGCAAAGAACGAGAAATAGGTGTGAGTCATGCTACACTCCACCTGAGTAAGAGTGAACGAAAGACCAGGAAACTTCCCATGCTCTTCCTTATCCAAAATTTCTGAGTTTTGGAGCTAGGAGTGTTTCTTCCCCACAACAAAAAACAAAAGATGTTATAGTTTTTTTCAAGCATATTTTTAAAGTACAACCATCATTTTAACAAAGCCTGACCAGGTTAGCCATCTCCTGGGACAACGGTTGAAAATACAGCTACGGCAAAGTGAGAATGTGCCTTTCACTTATGAGCAGAGGCGCGGGCATGAATTATACTACCTCAAAGATCAGACTTGGACAACACTGCCTTCAGTATGCACAAATGCATAACTTGCATATAGAAAAAAGATGCGTCTAATAGGTACCACCATTTCAGAGAGTGCCCAGAACACACTGGCGAATCAGGAAGGAGAAAATTATAATCGAATAACTTGATGCTACAATTACCTAAGGATAGACTGAAACTTTTTTGCTTCACTTTATTTCCCTACTACCAGCCTCAGAAATCACATTATCTTTGCGTAATATGTAATTCATACTCAAACATTCACTTGGCCGTTAGCCCAGTAACATAAGAAAGATTTCCTTTAAAGCCACTTTCCAACCTCAAAGGTCAAAGAACAGTAGACTCATGCGCAATGGACGGAGGGGCAGGGAAAGAGTTTTCTTCCAGTTACTTACACGTTAGTGGTAAAGATGCCATAGATCAGATCCAGCTCGGGCAGGAAGAAAGTGCTCTGCAGCTCATTGTAGTAAAAGGGAACCTCCCCGGGCCGGGAGCAGTTCAGGCGGGCCTTCATGAACGTGGTCCAGGTGTCCTCGAGCAGGAATCGTCCCCCGATGTCATTCTTGCAGACCCGGGCAGCTCTGGAGAACACGGTTTTCCCACAGTCGTGCTCCACGGCATTTTCTCGGAAAAAGAAGTAGGTGAAATTTCCAATGTCGTAAGATGACACGAAGTTCGGTTCTGGAGACAAGAAGGAAGAAGAAATGTGTGAGCATCCATATGGGATCTCTTCACATCTTACCTCTTTGGTAGTTCTCCCAAGGAGATATGGTTTTGTGCAGACACTGCCTGCCTCCTAAGGGACAAATGGAAGTCCTAGGAGTAGCTCGGTGACCTGAGTTAAAGGACAGAACTCTGCACACAAGTTCTCAGTGACAAGGAATCGCCCGTGTGATTCCACACGTAAGCATCCTGGATTAACACAGCACCCAAGTCACAGGACATTCATGCCATCAAAGATGGGTAGTGACATTTGCAGCAGACTTTTATTTTATTTTATTTTTTTTTAATATTTTTATTTATTTCTAGGAGAGAGAGAGAGAGACAGCGTGAGCAGGGGAGGGTCAGAGAGAGGGGGAGTCACAGACTCTGAAACAGCCTCCAGGCTCTGAGCTGGCAGTCAGCACAGAGCCCGATGCGGGGCTCGAACCCACGAACCGTGAGATCATGACCTAAGCAAAAGTCAGACGCTTAACCGACTAAGCCACCTAGGTGCCCCGTTGCAGCAGACTTTTAAAGCAACATATACTAGTTCATTTGTATATCTGTACATGCCCTTCAGAAAGAGTGGGAGAGGGGTGCCTGGGTGGCTCAGCATATTGAGCATTTGACTTTGGCTCAGGTTATGATCTCATGGTTCTTGGGTTCGAGCCCCGCATCGGGCTCTGTGCTGACTGCTCATAGCCTGGAGCCTGCTTTGGATTCTGTGTCTCTTTCGGTCTCTCTGTCCCTCTCCTGCTTGTGCTCTCTCTCACTTTCTCTCAAAAATAAATAAATGAATATTTTTAAAAAATTAAAGAGTGGGAGAAAATGAGATAAAAATATGCAATGTGACTCAGAATATAAGAACCTGGTACCATGTTTGTGTACAAGACAACAAAAGTCTTTGATCTTACTTGTATACATGAGTCTGACTGACATAATTTATGTGCTTTTCTAGCGAGGACTTTAAGATGGCTTTCATTTGTGAAAACTGAAATAAAAACTGAAACTATGAGCTTAGTGTCCTGAATTAGCTTTTGCAATCCCAGTTACTATGGTGACCATGTAACTGTGAGGATCGACTCTTATTTTCTTATTTCTGGGTTGCTGGGGAATCCATGCAGAAGAGGGGAGTGTGAAGAGATGGGGTCATTGCCTTCCAGCTTCCTGGTCTCATATTAGCTTAAAAATAGGGATTCAGAAAGGACAAAATTATAGCAAAACCTTTAGTCAATCACCAAGCTCGTTAAGAGTTTAAGAATTCTATAGTTTGTCAACTGACTTTCATATATACCATTCATAGTGTTATCTTCTTAGCTTCTTTTTTTTTTTATTTCTGAGAGAGAGAGAGAGAGAGAGCATGAGCAGGGGAGGGTCAGAAAGAGTGGGAGACACAGAATCTGAAGCAGGCTCCAGGTTCTGAGCTAGCTGTCAGCACAGAGCCTGACGCGGGGCTCGAACCCATGAACTGTGAGATCATGACCTGAACCAAAGTCGGGCGCTCAACCGACTGAGCCACTCAGGTGCCCCATTAGCTTCTTGTTTGAGCCCCTTGATGATACCCTTTCCAACACGGATACAACTTAATATTTATCTTTATAAAAATTCCAATAACCAGGTTTCATTCTTACTCTTTCCTCTCTTGCTAGGAGCTTTCTATTCAATTAGCCAATGTCTCAATATTATAGTGCCATTAAGATAATGCGGCAATAAACCTTTGTGTTCAAAATGAATGGAAAGATACAACAACCATATCCACGAGGACACATTTCAGGGACAGTTAGTTTTGGGAGGGGGCAATTCAATTGGCCTTGGACTTTGCCAGATCCAATTAGATTGTGCCAACAGACACGTTACTGGTACAACAACTAAAGTCTGTTTGGCTACAAGACAACCCATGACTGTTAAGAGTAAGAGACACAACAAGCTCACCTCACATGTGAAATGTAGACGCTGATTGAGAGGTGGCACTGACTATCCTACCATTCCGCCCAGAAAGCTGCTGCCAGTTTTCGATTAACACATATACTATTAGATATCACCACAGAATGTCTCATTTTAATTCAACTTTACACTGCAAAGGTGTAACAATATTCTAAGTTGTATAAGTTGTCCATGCAATGTGTTCTCCTCCTCAGTCTGTGATATTAAGCCGTTTAAGCACATCAAGCAATAAAGAATTCAAAAAGATCTGATTTTAATTTATAAACTGTCAAACATGCTATTAGGTTACTTCTGCTTTAACCTGAAATGGGTATAAAGAAAACTAGATTGCATTAAAATGTAGGATATGGGAGTCAGATATCTTGTCTGTACTGTATGCTTTAATGCCGGAGAGAGACTCACAAAACCAGGAAGCTACCCATCTCTGACTTGTGTTTTGGGAACACACAGCAAAATACTGGGGAGATTTTTGAATCTGTGTTCACCGAGGCTCCAAAGGGAATTACTCATTGAAGAAGACCCCAAAAGCAAAGATACAGAAATACGTGCAAAACTGTATTTGGTAAGAAAATATTCACCTACATGTTTAGTTCAAAAGAGAAAACTAAATCATTTTAGAATACGTCCTGCACCCGGGCGAGGCGCTACAACCAGATTGTATAGTTTGATTGTTGTACTAAAAACAAAAAACATTATCATCACCGCCATCACCATCATCATAACCACCATCATTGTCGTCAACAACAAGGACCACAAAGCTTATCTAAAATAGAGGAAACTGGGACATGTGGGGGGCTCAGTCACTTAAGCATCTGAATCTTGGTTTCAGCTCAGGTCATGATCTCACAGTGCATGAGTTCAAGCCCTGCATCAGGCTCTCTGCTGACAGTACAGGGCCTGCTTGGGATTCTCTGTCTCCCTCTCTTCCTGCTCCTTTCCTGCTCATGCTCCCCCCCGCTCGAAATAAATAAATAAACTTAAAAAAATTAAAAATAAGTAAAATGGAGAAAACAAAGAAAGAAGGTAGAGGACTGGGTATGTCTAGTAGGGCTATGGTTACCAATGCATGTGGATGAGGTATGGGCAGAGTCCACAAGATTTATCAAAAGATCCCCCACAAAGACCTACTCCCGCTACTAATTTGGGGACAAACAGCATAGAACTCAGAGTAAATGTCCCTAGAAAGTGTTGAGCAAGAAAATGGAAAGATACAAAGGTAAAATGATTTGTCATGGTTGCTTCCAGTCAAGATTGAGTCTATAATTTTAGAAATCGCTACAGAGTTCTAATGCTCCCGTGCCAGGCTCTATGTTTGGTTCTTCATGTTCATATGCTCATTCAACTCTCAAAACCCAGACAGGTAGGTGCTGTGTTGTTAGTTATTGGTAAACTGCCCAAGTTCACACAACTAGCAATGGGCATTGGGGCGGGAGGGGTTAGGTCCTGAATCTGGACCATTTGACCACAGAGCATAGGCACTGACCATTGAAAATAGATAAAAACAAACACACACACACACTGGGCTACAAAAGAATAATTGATTCTGTGTTAACCATATTCAAGAATAAAAGTTCGCGTTCCGGACAATGCTTTAGAAACCAAAGTGGGGAGGGGCGCCTGGGTGGCTTAGTCGGTTAAGCGTCCGACTTTCGCTTAGGTCATGATCTTGCAGTTTGTGGGTTCGAGCCCCACATCGGGCTCTGTGCTGACTGCCAGCTCAGAGCCTGGAGCCTGTTTCAGTCTGTGACTCCCTCTCTGTCTGACCCTCCCCTGCTCACGCTGTCTCTCTCTCTCTCTCTCTTTCCTAGAAATAAATAAAAAAACATTTAAAAAAAAAAAAAAAGAAACCAAAGTGGGGAGTAGGTTTACTCAGAAAGACAAATGCCCAGGTGAGATTCACCCTGCAGCTGTCAGGGACATCAGGAGGCACACAGAGAAGAAAAAACAGGAAGTTAACGGGCCAACAGTCCAAGGGCTTATTAAGCACGATTACTGCTGGGAGGCGTTTGCCCAGCTCCAGAGATGATATTTCAGATAGCACCGCCACAGCCCCAGAGAGCCCGGGAGTGACTGTGAGGGCGTCCACGCCACGGTCACAGTCAGCCCCACGGGACCACCTCACTCAGAGGTGGTGTTTCTGGCAAACACCACACACACTGGCCCACAGCCTCCTCTTTCCACTGAGAACCTCCAAAATCTTCCAAACTGCCCTGAAACAATTCTACGATAGGGTGACGAAGCCCATTTTAGACAGAAATGTTCAAATGCATTTTTTTCCCGCTGAGAAAATGGGGGAGAATTTGTGTTTAGTGTGTAGTAGATGCCGTTCTCTAACCCACCACACACTGTAGGTCAATTTCGTCAGGGAGCTAAGTGACATTCGGAAACATATCCTGCAGATCTGCTGTGATCCTTCAGGATGCTGATGGGTCCCTGACTGTGTGACCTACTGTAAAATCAGGAAGCTCCGTTTCCTGGAAAGAGGAGCCTTTTGAAACTCAGCCAGCATCCTGTTCCCTTTCCAAAGACAATAAAAAAGCAGGAATAATTGTCAGACAGACAGCCAAATATCTCTCTCATTTGGAGATATAAATCTGGAGGTAAGGGAGGTTTGAATCTCACCAGGCACTACAGTAAGATGCATATTGTTCCCTTCCCATTATTTAAGTTCTGTCTCTCGTTAAAATGCAATTCATCACAAACTAGTAATCTGTCACTCCTGAGTGAACCGAACAAGTCATAAATCAGGCACTGCCTTCTTGTCTACAATGAATGTGAGTGCGTGAAAGGGAGATCTGAGTGGTTCTTTATTCTTTATTGTCATTAGAGATATACATGAATAACAGGTGTGCTGCTCATTCAGAAAAAAACAGACATGAGTGTATGTCAGCTTACTATAAATATATGCAGAGAGACGCTGTTTTTCCTCATGTTTGTAAAACATATTATTTTACAAAATATGTCACGTCCTAAGAGTAGATATGTTTCATCATATCAGAACTCTTATTTTCTACATTTACTTATAGGTGGCCATGCAGATAGGGGAATAGCAGAGATTTATATTAGGATAAACGTGAGTAATGAGAAGAACAAGAGCATCAACATTTTTGAGAAGATTTGGACCACATAAAATCAAATGTTGAACATCCACATGGATCCTTCCTTTCAATATTCTTTCTATTGCAACATCTACATGGAGGTGGCTCATGCTCAAGAGTGACCAGGTCATTGGTAGGCTCCTCATACAGAAATATTTGTCCCCATTGATGAGAATGGATATGGGAGACAGAAAGGAACTTCCATTTTCCAACTCTACAAAAATCTTACTAGAATCACAATCTATCATAAATCCTTTCTCAATCAAAGACCACCTCGCAATCCACTTGCCTGAGGCAGACTAGAAAATGCCTGGGCATGGGGTGCATGTGGGTTGTGGCTCTGTCCATCCCAGACTGAAACCCTGGGCTGGACCATGGACATCTGGAATGTTCTTTCATCCTGGATGACAGTTCAGGGCCCAAAAGACCTACTTTGCTGTAAGGATTAAAGAGACTGGTATGCAGTAGGATCCAGATAAATGATGCTTATAATGATTATTTCATCATTTACTCTTGATTTCCCTCTTAATAATTTATATTTAGTAGAACCTCACATAATGATAATGAATTGCCAAACATGCGAATGCTAAGCTTAAAGGTGATCAAAATGTGGGAAACTTAAAGCCATGCCAAGTTTTTAAAATGGCAAGCTCTTCCACAAAAAGTAAAGGAGTTAATGGAAACAATCTTTAGACATGACCCAGTGAGCCAGATATTTTTAGTTCCCTAATTTTCGGCGGTCAGTCATGACCCAAACCATGTGCACATATATTCCTAGATTCCATACACTCTCTTCTTGTGCACATCTCTCCTTGTTCCAGCTACATGAAAATGTGCTACAGAGTATTCCAGAGTAAACTAATTTCATCTAGGTATTTAGTTGGCATGGATAACGAAGCTAGAATGAAATTGAATTCAGTACCATGTGGTTTAAAAGCCATTGATGTACTAAAACTTTCCTCATATTTCCAGTAAGAGACAGACAGATGGACAGACAATACATATCTGTATGTATGTATGCGTGTGTATGTGCGTCACATATATACATATAGAATTGAGGCATATGTATATATGGCTCAATACTTCCACCTACTGGCTGTGTGAACTTAGTCAAGTTATTTAACAGCACCCATTCTGTTTCCTCCGTTTTAGAAAGGTGGTAACAACACCCAATATACATCATTGGGGGAATCAAAGGCAATGCATGTCAAGGACCTGGCACCTAATTATTAATCATCAAATTGTAGGTTTCCATTTGCATATGTAAATTATAATATAATAAGAAATATACATGAACATACAAAATATGTAAATTAATATTAACACATATTGGTAAACATATCGTTGATATTTATCGAACAAGGTAACTCATAAACTCGGCGTTCTGTATACCAAATTAAGGTCTCTGTTCCCCTCAGCAGATTTGGCACCAAGCATGGTGGAGGTGCTGCAGACAGAGCCTTGAATGCCAGAGCACTCCTCTATCACCAGGCGCTTCCAACCCGCCATGGGGGCTGTGCTGGGCACTGGGGGCGTATACGTGGTAAACTGAAAGATACAGCCCGTGCGCTTGGGGACACGGTGAAGAAACAAACAATCAGATCAACAAGCAATCACAAGGATGGCAAGAATCAATGGGGGCGAATTCAAGAATCAGGAAGGAGAGGATCAGGGAACAGGTGGATGTAAAGCTAGGAGGGGCCACCAGGCCAAGAGCTGGAGAGACAGCAGCTGAGAGAAGACCCTCAAAGCCACCAGGACTGGAAGGGACTAGTGTTGGGATGAAGGAATGAACAGGACAGGAGAAGGGCCAGGACAGCAACCCACAGGGGAGTTTGGATTTCAACTGCCACTGGAGAGGCACCGAGGAGTTTTAAAGAGACGGGTCTGACCCACATTCCTGCGTGTGTGGTGACGGTGGTGTGTCCTTAGTGGTCCCTGAGAGCAAAGTGAGCCTCGGATCCCCAGGCCCGTCACTCCCTGAGCACCTAGCAGAAAGAAAAGCACCGCCAAAAACTACAAACATGGTTCCAGCAAACTTGATTCCTTCTTTCTTTAAGGCGACTGTGACCTGCTGCAAATGCATCATTTCCGTGGTTTCGCAGGGCCACGCAGGAGTGACGGCTAGCACGTGGACCTGTGTCATCTCTCCCTGAAGGAGCTCTGCTACCTCCACGTGAGCATGCACCCCACCAGACCAAGTCTCCCCGGAAGTCTCCCTCTACGTCCTCAGGGGCTTCGTTAACTGGCCCTTGTCTCCATGTTTTTGCTCAAAGTGACACAGATGCCCTTGTCTATGCTTCTCCCTCACTCCGTTCCAAGCACGAAGCCTCCACAGCCCTTCTAGAAGTGTCTACCACACCACACGTTCTTAGGCTCAATCCTTTCAAACTGATTGCGCCAATATGTACTTCTGAACACTTCTGAAGCAGAACGTTTCAACTTACCATGTTCATTTTCTCCTGATTGTAGTCAAAGCAGTGGTTTACATCTTCTAGGAATGAATCACTTCATCTGAAGAATTTTAAATCAAAACTTAGGAATTTTTAAAAACTGGAATATTAACTGGAATTCAAAGATCTTTGGGGCTCTTGGGTAGCTCAGTCGGTAAAATGCCCAACTTTGGCTCAAGTCATGATTTCATAGTTCGTGGGTTCAAGCCCTGAGGTGGGCTCTGTGCTGACAGCTCAGAGCCTGGAGCCTGTTTCCGAGTCTGTCTCCCTCTCTCTCTCTCTCTCTGCCTCTCTCCCACTCCCACTTTGTCTCCCTCTCTCTCTGTCCCTCCCCAGCTCTTGCTTTGTCTCTCTGTCTCTTTCTCTCTCCAAAATAAACATTAAAAAAAGATATCACAAATATTTTAATGCTTAATTGTAATGCTTAATAAAAGAGTTTTAAAGAGAAAAGCCTGTGAAAGCTCTCTGGAAGAAGATACGGGCTGTAAGAGTGCAGTTAGAATACGTGTACTTGCATAATGGCATGATCTTGGTCTCCTGAGCGGACACGGGCCAGCGCAGGCCAGAGTAGAGTCAACTACCCAATACTGAGCAGTGGATGATAAAACTGTGAGAAGCCACCGAGTGCGTACAGAGTTTAACAGAATAATATGGAGACAGGTTTGCTGGGGATCTTATAAACAGCATGACAATATGATTTATGAGCCAAATGGGGGCACTTTTGAGAGGGACAGGGAGCGATGCTATCATCATGCCAAGGTGGCAGGAGTGATCCAAGACTGTGGCAAGGAAACTGCTCACGATCTCGAGACCATACACTGAACCAGCTTCGTGCCTGGTTATGTAAGCATGAGAAACTGTCTATACAACATGCTGTATTCTCTACAATGGGGCAGAATTTATCTGCGTGGATTTGTGTTTTCCTTGATCTACATCAAGCCTTTGGCCATTGGTGCCTTTGGCCAAATCATACCTTGGCCGGGGAGAGAAGGGCTCGTGCATCCATTCTCTTCCGAAATGTGTAAACTGAAGAGTCCAAATGACTGACGGGCAAGTGCATAGCTGTCACCCCAAGAGGGAAGGGACTCTGTGCTCCCCGACTTTCAGGCATTCAGCAGAGAGACCGAGCAGAGCGCGACCCTGCTCGCAAAGAGCATCATAAGAACAGATTCCTTTGTGTCACTTAACAAACTTTTGTGCCCATAAAAGACTGCTTTAAAATATGTCACAGGCTCTTCTGCTTTAGGTTAATAATTCCTGTTCATCTCATCTCCTTTTGTAAATTTCAACAATAAGGAGGCCCTCCCAACCTTCCCTAGAGTCCTCCTATCTCTTTTCTGTGCATAAAAATGTGGACATTGGGAGACACAGGAAGGCAGGTTATGACGCTGGTGGTTCCCGAGGTGTCAATTAAATGTGGAGGGTGGAGGATGTGAGCTGTGGTGTGAGTCTGTTTTCAAATCCTGGCCCATGGACACCTCAACCGAGTGGCGCTGGCTCAGGGGGCAAGTCCCTCTGACCCCAGCTTTCTCGCATGTAAAATAAAAACAATGTCGTCTCCCTTGGACGATCGCATGGAGTATTACACGTGGTGCGTATACAGAGCCTCCCATCTGCCAACAAGTTATAAAGAGCCGCCATAACCCTATGAAGCAATCAACCCTATGTGTTCACCACACAGTTTCCAATATACGCACAACTGGACCATCTGCCTGACAGCTCGCCAGTTAGAAAAGGCGTCTCATCGCACTCGGTCTCGCGTCAGCCGACTGCGAGTGTGCTCTAATTGTGCTGGGTCACATGACACCAGGCAGCCCGTGTGCTCTCAGCCCACGACTCATCATCCTCTAGCAGCTGAAGCTGCACGCGTTAGAGACAGCCTGCAGCCCTGCAGCTGCAGCCCTGAAGGGAGCCCGCCGTTCACAATGACACCCCTTTGAAGCATCTCCCCAGATGCTTGTTAAATATAAGAGTAGACTCTTGTCTATACAACTGTGATTTCTGTTCTGGCTTTACTGGGCTTCTTTTCTTTGATAGACTTGACTGGGGCACCTGGGTGGCTCAGTCAGTTGAGCATCCAACTTCTGCACAGGTCATGCTCTCAATGGTTTGTGAGTTTGAGCCTTGAGTCGGGCTCTGTGCTGACAGCTCGGGGCCTGAAGGATGCTTCGTATTCTGTGTCTCCTTGTCTCCCTCTGCCCCTCCCCTGCTCACGCTCTGTCTCTCTCTCTCAAAAATAAATAAATATTTTTAAAAAATAATGAAAAGACTTGACTTTCCCTGCACAACAGTACATCATTCCCAGGCTCCACTTGTCTTTATTTTGCTTGTTCTGTGAACGCTCCTTCCATTTATGAATTTCCTGCTCGGACAAATGTTGTCCATCCAGGGAGCCCCTAGAGCAGATTATTCACACCCTCAGGGACCGTGCTGTGGAGACTCTGCCAAGAGTGAACTCACTGTCCCCAGGTCGAGCCCCAAAGAGTCACTCTGGCCTGGCCAGGCCCGGCTCTCTCCGAGGCGGCATCTGGTCCCAGAGCAATGCCCTGAGCCGCTCCACCAGGCACCTGTCTTCACGGTTAGGAGAAACAATTTCTCCTTGAGTTAAGCACAGAGGGGATTTTCCCCCTTCGAGTAAATTATCTTTAATCATTAGGAGGTTAATCAGTGTATTTTAAAGACCTCAAACAGTCTATTTAATGGGTGGCTAACATCATTAAAGTACTGTGTTTCAAACCAGGAGAAGTTGAGGTTGTTACAAAAAGTTTTCTTGGATAGAAACATAAGAGCCCCTAGGAGATGACATTGTTAAGATGAGAAGGCCTGTGAGGTCAGGCCCGTCTGGCTCCACATGAGGTCATGGCTGGAATCTGCAGAAATAGGAGATGCGGATCTCATCTGGGCAACCCCGCAGATGGCCAGGCACCTCCCCCCAGAGAAGGACAACGCGAAGGTCGCCGAGTGCTAATAAGATACTTCCATGTAGATGTCCACACTGACTTATTAATTTGTTTGTTTGTTCATTTGTTTTTATGAGACAGAGAGAGAGAGAGAGAGAGCATGGGGGAGGAGCAGAGAGAGAGGGAGAGAGAGAGAATCCCAAGGAGGCTCCCCACTGTCAGTGTAGGGTCCAACCTGGGGCATGATCCCAATACCCCGGGATCATGACCTGAGCTGAAATCAAGGGTCTGACGTTCAACCCACTGAGCCACCCAGGCATTCCAAGGCTCATTTATGAATTAGTTTTTCCAAGTTGCTTCCAAATTTTTTTTCTATATGAAAGCATATAGTTCCCTCGGAACCCACAAACTCAACTTGCACGCTATTAATTTGGAAATGTCATTTTCCCCTTTTTCATAGGTTTACTGTTTCCCCCAAATTGATTGCCAATTTCTTGAAGGCAAGTTTTACAGCTTCTCTATTTTAGTCATTGACCATTAAACATTTACTATCTTTCCTTACAGTAATCATTTAATAAGCGTTATTAACGATTAGTATTTTAATGCATCAAGGCTGTTAAGGTCTTTCTCTAAACACATAAATTTGTTTTAAGAGTGATTTTGGCACGAGGGGATAAATCTGATGTTGAAACTTACATCCATTACCATGCACATAACTCAAAGCTTCAGATTCCTCTAGAACACCATCCAATCGATTGCACTGCCTTTGATAACTGACTAAATAAACAATGGTTGAAAATGAGTATCTACATGAGAGACAAAGATAATGGTTGAAAATGAGTATCTACATGAGAGACAAAGGAAGAGTGTTTCAAATGTTTGGAACTGAATCAGTTTCAAATATACAAATCCATTTTTTAAATTCGGAGTTACAAGTCATATGGCATGTTCCCACTGTTTAACACCACCATTCCTATTGCCACTATTTATGATGTGTGCTTATCAAGCCCAATCAGTCAACAGATACTGATAGGGTGTCAACTGTGTTTCAAGCATGAGGTGAGGTACCCAGCACACACCGATGGCTCACCTCTCACCCCTGCCCTTGAGGAATTCATAAACTTGTGGGAGAAACACAGAAGCAAACTACTCATCGAGTAATCCATTTATCTAAAAAATATTTATGGGAGTCAGGGCACCCAGGTGGCTCAGTCAGTTGAGACTCTGGATTTTGGCTCAGGTCATGATCTTAAAGTCATAGGTTGTGAGATCGAGCCCCGCATCAGGCTCCGTGCTGAGTGTGAAGCCTGCTAAAGATTCTCTCTCCCTCTATGACCCTCCCCTGTTCACAGTTTCTCTGTGTCTCTCTCTGTCAAAAGAAAAACAAATTATGGTGTTTACTATGTGTCTAGTGCTGTGGAAAGCATGTGGAGCACATCAGTGAACAAAACACATTAGCCCAGCCATTGGGGAACCTCCATTCCAGGGGAGGAGGGAGACAAGCACTAAAAGACATAACTTAAGGATAGAAGCTGAGTATGGTAAGGGGGACAAAGTGACCAGGATGGGAGAGAGTGTCACTTCAAATAAGGTGATTGGGGGGACGTTCCGTCAAGAAGCCCCACCTAAGCAAAGACTAGAAAGAGATAAACCAGTTGGCCAGGTGGCTTTGGGGGGGGGGGGGCAAGAGCTTTCTAGATAGAACAGGAGCCAGCAAACTAGCCTTCCAGCCAATTCTACCCACAAGCCGTAAATAAAGGTTTCTGAGCACACAGCCACCTGTGATCAGCTAAGCCCTGGGGGTGGCTGCTAAGAGGGCAGAATTGAAAAGCTCCAATGGGGACACAGTTAACCGCAAAGCTTAAGACGTTTATTCTCTGACTCTGCGAGGATCTCTGGGAGAGAGCAAAGAGCCAGTGGCCCTTTGCAACATTTAAGAGGCCAAAACAGAGGGATCAAGGGGTGGGAAGAAGGAGTGGGGACACAGAGGGCACAGAAGGCCACGGGTAGGGCTTCGGCTTTCTCTGCAGGTGGAATGGGGACGCTGAGGGTTCCCAGCAGGAGACTGACGGAGAGCTCCAGCACTGCCACACAAGCACCGTCATGCGTAATGCCAAGAAAGGATGGGGGTCCAAATGAAACTCTTCGAGGGGTCAGGATCTGGGAGGAGGCAAAACTCAAGGGAAATGAGGACCCCATGAGTAGCGTGTGCAAAGGAACATGGTAGGGAAGGCACGCCCTTCACACTTGACCTTCAAGGACACCAACAGCGCACAAGGAGGAAGTAGGAGGAGTGGGGGCAGAAAGAACAGGTGGAGCCAGACGGCATGGGCCGGGAAGGAGAGAAGAGGCGAACTTGAGGAACGTGTCTGTAGCCAACAGGCTCCCCTGCTCCATGCCAACCCTTGCTGAGAGCACATGCCACCAGCTGGGGCTTGTTGCACAGGTGCAGGGGTGTGGCTAGGGCACCCCTTCATTGGCATACACCCACAGTGTTGGCGGTGTAATAAGAAACTGTTTCTGGAACTCCGGTTTTCGATCCAAGGGGCTTAGCTTGCCCAAAGCAGGTTGGTGGAACTGTAGCATTTGTTTGTGCTAGGTCTCTGGGGACATTAGAGATGTGGTGGGTCCCTACTCAGGGCTCCCTGTGTCCTGGCGGGAAATGAGCCTGGGTAGACCAATGCTGCCATTTGGCTGAAGATTAACCCAGAAGCCCCAAGGTTCCTGAGAAGCTGGGTAGCCACAGGGCCCTAGCTTGCTGTGCTCTGTGTATAGATCCCAAACTCCTGAGGAACAGCCTCTGTGCCTGTGTGCTTAGCCTGGGGCATCAGGGCACTTGTTTCTGTTTAGTCCTTTGAGGGAATAGTTCAGAGTCAGAATAAGCCAGGTCCAATCCATTTCAATATGCTCCCTAGGAGGGGGCATGCCTGACCCAGAGATCATGGGCTGGAGGAGAGACGCAGAGTGGGCAGAGAAGCCGTAAGTGGACATACTGGCCACACCACTGGTCTGGAGAACACAGGGAAGAAACAGGTGGAAAACAGCCATGCCGTCAGTAAAGAGGAGACAGCACTGTCTGCTAAAAATGTTTCCTCTGAGAAAGGAGCTTACGGAGGGGCAGAGGATTCAACCACACACAGCACAGAAAGAGAGCTGGCACTGCCATTAGGAATGAGGTGCAGGAGTTTAAGATGTCAACGTTTGACGTTTCCTTTAATTTTTATTTATTCTTGAGAGAGACAGAGAGAGAGAGAGAGAGAAAGCATGAGTGGGAGAGGGGCAGAGCGAGACAGGGACACAGAATCTGAAGCAGGCTCCAGGCTCTGAGCTGTCAGCACACAGCCTGATGTGGGGCTCGAACCCACGAACTATGAGATCATGACTTGAGCTGAAGTCAGATGCTTAACCAACTGAGCCACCCAGGCAGCCAGCATTTGAGCATTTCCTGATCAGGGCATCGTTAGGTGTTGAATAGTATCTGCCTCTCCCCCCAAAAAAGATATGTTGAAGTCCTAACCTTTAGTACCTGTAAATGGGATCTTATTTGGAAATAGGGTCATGACATATAAGATTAGTTAAGATGAGGTCATATTGCATGATACTCTACATAGAAAACCCGACAGACTCCGCCAGAAGCCTCCTAGAACTGATCCAAGAATTCAGCCAAGTTGCAGGGTACAAAATCAACAGACAGAAATCAGTTGCATTTTTATACACCAACAATGAAGCAACAGAAAGAGAAATCAAGAAACGGATCCCATTCACAATTGCACAAAAAACCATAAAATACCTCGGAATAAACCTAACCAAGGATACAAGAGATCTATATGATGAAAACTATAGAAAACTTATGAAGGAAATTGAAGAAGACACAAAGAAATGGAAAAACATTCCATGCTCATGGATAGGAAGAATAAATATAGTTAAGATGTCATTACTACGCAAAGCACTCTACACGTTCAATGCAATTCCAATCAAAACTGCACCAGCATACTTCTCAAAACTAGAACAAACTATCCTCAAAATTGTATGGAACCACAAAAGACCCCGAATAGCCAAAGTAATACTGAAAAATAAAACCAAAACGGGAGGGATCACCATCCCAGATTTTAGCCTCTACTACAAAGCTGTCATCATCAAGACAGTATGGTATTGGCACAAAAACACACACATAGACCAATGGAACAGAATTGAGGACTCAGAAGTGGACCCAAAAGTATACAGCCAACTAATCTTTGACAAAGCAGGAAAGAGTATCCAGTGGAAAAAAGACAGCCTTTTTAACAGATGGTGCTGGCAGAACTGGACAGGAACATGCAGAAGAATGAAACTAGATCATTTTCTCACACCATGCACAAAAATCAAC